>NC_068577.1:15245901-15548931 GCF_025698545.1 Gossypium raimondii
TATATAAAATTTATTTCACTTATAATATATATAATTAATCATAAGTTTTCTTTTTCTTTTAATGTTTTAGATCGATGAAAAGATGAAAGATGCACTTCAATGTGATTGCACAAAGTACGCACCAGGAATTGAAATTCTTAGTGTAAGGGTTACAAAGCCCATTATACCTGAAAGAATTAGAAGAAATTATGAACAAATGGAAGAAGAACGCACCAAGGTATTCATCACTTCCTAATCTTCCATCCCCACATAATTTTAGGTCAAATTATGATTCCGTCCCTAAATTGCACACTATTTTATTTTATTTTATTTTAGATTTTATGCATTAATCCAAATTACTAAAACCATTAAAGAATTCTGTTAGTGGGCTTATCTAATTTTTTAAAAATGAAAAATTAGTGAAAAATATTTATTTTGATAATCATAATTTCACTTTTTAAATCATATAGGGAATTTCAAGTTTTGATTTGGACTAAGGAATAACATTAATAATGATAGAATGATTCAAATATATTAAATTAAAGTATAGGGATTAGGGATTAAATTCCTAAGTTTAGTATAATTTGCAACTAAAACCATAATTTAATTCATAATTTTATGATTTATATGGTATTGGAGTCCAGGTTTTAATTTCAATTGAGAGGCAAAAAGTAGTTGAGAAAGAATCAGAAACCCAGAAAAAAATGGCCATTCATGAAGCTGAAAAAACAGCCACTGTTAGCAACATCCTAAGGGAACAAAAGCTCAAGGAGAAGGAAAATGCCATGGAACTGCAGGAGATTGAGAACCAAATGTTCATTGCTCATCAAAAATGTCTAGCAGATGCTGATTTTTATAGGTAATTAAATCATCTTTCCTACTCTATGTGTGTGTGTGTGTGTGTGTGTGTGTGTGTGTGTGTGTGTGTGTGTGTGTGTGTTGTCTAACATCTAGGATGGATACTGTTTCTGCCCCTTCCCTTTAGTGCAATGAAAGAAGCTGAAGCAAACAAGATGAAGCTGACCCCTGAATTTCTTGAGCTCAAGTTTATAGAGGCCATTGCTAATAACACCAAAATTTTCTTTGGTCATAAGGTAGTCTTCTCTCTTTTTTAGCTTTATATTGACCCTGCCTCATACATCTACGTATACATATACTCATGTGCATATGCATATGCATATGCATGCTATGCAGGTACCCGATATGGTTTTGGATCAAAGGCTACTAGTAGGTAACTTCCTTGAGAATGTGTCGCAACAGGTGCATGGTGAGAGGCAAATGAAATCAGATGATAATGCTTAAATGAAATAGTCAATGTATACTATATACATGCATATATAAATAGAAAGTTTAATCCATTATTACAGGCTACTGTTTTTGCTAATAACCTTCCTTTGGCTGGTATCTAATATATATACTATAGCAATTTCAAAATAAGGAAACATTCTTATGTGGCATACCTAATAATTTGTCATTTTTTATTATATAAATTAATAAAGGATTTAGAACCAATTAATTTAAAAGAACAAAATCCCCATCATGTATTAATTATCTAATAGAGATATCTTTTAATAATTTTATGATTTCTTTCTTTTTCCCAAAAAAATTATGGAAATTGTAACACTTCATAACCGACCTGATCACCGAGTCCGAGTTACAAGGTGCTACAATCTTTACCGGAGTAACTATGATCAAATCACAGTTCAATTTATAATTTAATCATTTCAATATAAATTAAATACGTATATAACACGATTAGTATTCATTTCCGGGTCTTATACGAGCTTACAAACGCTCTTTTTTGTTAACCTGAGGTTGAAATAGGAATAGATTGTAAGGATTCTAAAATTTTGGGTTGACGTTGTGATACCAGGGGTTCCTCGTCACGATGCAACTCTTTATTTGGTGCTCGTCGTGACCTTGAAGAAATTATGTCACCACATGGACTTTGCTTTGTTTCTCGTCTCGACATCAGAGGTTTATTATCGCGACATGACTCACTATTTTCACAATAACCAACTTGGTACAAGTTTGGAAGACCTAAAATCATATTTAAACACATTCAATACTACCATATCAATCACATACCAAAGCATTCAAGACAATTTGTGTAAAATTGGTGCTTCCAAGTACCATCAAACTACCAATTTCTAACATTGTAACATCCTATACCCGGTCCGGTTGCCAAACCCTAGTAATAGAATGTTACAAACAATTATAAACCATTTACATACAAATTATATCTCAAAATCTCAATTGATTATCATACAATTCATAAACAATCAAATTAACATGTCTTTCAATAAATATCAAATTAATATCTAGCTTACAAAAGTTTAAAATAAACTCGATAATGAACAAGGATCAATTTGGAACTTAAACGAAAAGTTGGGAAAATGCCACATCCTAAAAACCAGGTTAGTAGAAATTGGGGTCGATGAACCAAGAGTGATCACGCCCTAATTTTTAAAAGTTATCTTTGCGCATTAAATAATAAATATTTAGTTAGTGGTTAAGTAGCGGTAGAGTGTCCTTGAAGATCTGAATTTGAGTCCTTTCCCTCACACCATTTTCTATTTTGAGCAATTTTGCTTCAAAATCCTAGTGTGTGTTTTGCCTTGTTTAAAAATAAATGTCGTTAGTATTTAACAAAGCTTGTAAAGTATTTTAGTGGTTAAGAATCTTTAGTAACTCCTAATTAACTCAAGCTAAAGTGTCTATAATATCATTTTTTTTTATTTTATGCAAAAAGTTGATCAAGTTTCCATGCAAAAACGTCCAACCTTAATCATGTAACTCCTATTTTTAATTTGTTTAGTAACTCCATATTTTAGAATTTTAAAAGGTGAAACTCCCAAAGTTATTGTGATTAACTCTCCTTAACACTCTTGTCCCTTCTCATGAATGTTTTGTTGGGAGATTCCACCTTGTGACCGTCCACTCCTCCTTCCCCTCATACTTTCATTTTTTTTGTTTTGATACAATTTTCTCTTTTTGCTCCTCCCTTTTCCTCCACCTTGTGCCACCCAAAAAGGTTGCTCCTCCTTATTTTTTTTCTTATATTTTTGCTTAATATTTCTACTAAAAACCGAAACACCACCCAACAACCACCATTCAATCACCTTAGCACCCCCACACCACCACCACATCACAGTCGTACCACCACTCTTGTGCCACCACCCAAAAACTAATTTTTTTTTTTTGTTCTCTTCTATTCCTATCTCATTTGATTATCACTTAGAGACCTTATTTCCTTTCTATTGCTAAAATTTTAAGTTCTTCTTGGAAGCTTTTTCGACTTTTGACATCTTTGTCAATATTTGGGTAATAAAGTATCTTCTATTTCTTCTTTTAATTCTTATTTATAATCTCATCTATTATATTTTCTTTTCATGGATATTAATTAAATTCATTTATTCTTTTCACCAAACTAGATCCTCACACCAACTCAAGTCATCAACTTTAGAAGTGTTCTTCTTGGATCATCTTGGAATAAAAGAGTAAGTTTTTTAAGTTGAGAAGTTAGTGGATGATTTTATTCTTTTATTGGAGATAAGAGAATTTTTAACCACATATACGGTTTCTTTAAGTGTGAATCAAATTTCTTATTCTTTTGGATTGGAAGTGATTGAGCTTTAATAGGATTTACTATTCGAATCACAAAAGGTGTGCATTTTATACGAGTTAAATACATAAGGATTTGACTATAAATTTATCGATCCATTTTACAAATGAAAACATAATATTTTTTTTTGTTATTACATGTGAGTGACTATGTGGTTATAAGGTAAGTTATTCACAATTGAGTTTTTATTGATATGATATGATAAATATTGTTTTGAATTGATAAATTCTTTCTAATATCATGTTGTGCAAAAACCATGTATATATGTTATTTGTGAAAATATGGATTACCATGAATATTGAAACTTATATGTACATGAAAACAGGGTTATCATGTCTACTGATTTGCAATAAGATATGTGTCGAAACCACTTTTTGATCTTGGTCGTAATCTGTTGTCTGCCTATCTTCGTAATGCTCATCAGCTTCTTTCAGGAAGTTAGAATATCGAAGGCTCTTAGATAATCATCTTGAATCCTCGGGCCATGAAGTAAAGTCACGAACTCTTCCATCACCCATATTGTGTTTCTCGAAATATATTCAGGAAGTCGTATTATTTTCCACTTTATCAAGAAATCTATATTCCATGACAAGCTTTCTAATTTAGTAATCGGACTCGAATCAACATCTCTTTCCTAAGATGCAAATGCAATGCAATCATAGTCAAAGCAAAACAAAACGGGTTAGTACAAACTAAAAGCAAACAAAAGAATACCTAGTCGGGAAATGACTAGGGGTTTGGAGTAGTTCTACCTAAGGTGGGCTCCTAAGGTCTTCTACATGTGGTTTGGTTCTAAAGTTGAGGTACCCGAACCAGCAGATTCCTCGATCCTCACCCATTATAGGCTCATACGGACCGAGTTCAGTTTAGGGGAATACATTTCCCTATGGCTGCACGGAGATGAAAATCTCATGAAGACATAGGTACGGATGTATACCGAAAGTGATCCACTATCCTGCACGGAGGTGAAAACCTCACTAAGGAGTAGTTTCTCACTTCCACTTAAAAGGTAAGACTAAACAGTCTTTATGCAATATGATGCCAAAATATAGAACTCAATCCATAGTAATCAATCACAAATAAATGCAATGAGAAGATCGTAATTTTTCAAATCAAATTTTCAATTTTAGATAATAAGACAGAAAACAATCAATTTTACAGCTTGACTCTCTAAAGTTCCCCAGCGGAGTCGCCAAGCTGTCGAAACCACTTTTTGAAACAAAAATTTAGTTGTCAACTTAAAAACAAAAATTGGAGTCGTCACCGATCATTTATTGAGGCGTGAACGGCTCACCTTAAAAATGATTTTGGTCTGCGAAATTTGAGAAAACAGGTTCGGGAGTCAGTTACGCACGAGGAAGGGTTAGCACCCTCGTAACGCCCAAAATTGGTACCGAATTGATTGTTTAATATCTTAGTGTCGAAATTTTGAAAAGATTTTAAAATATGATCCTTTTAACTTGAATAAATTGAATAATAAAACACTCTTATTTCAAAGAAATAAAATGTTACACCCAGTGAGTTAGGGCGCAACATTTTTAATCTTCAAAATTAAGTTTATCTTTTGAATTTTAAAACCCATGCATGTTGAGAAGGATATTTGGTTATTTGGGTCAAATGAAAAATAAAAACCCAATAAGTTAGGGTTCAATTTCCCAAAATTCCTAAATACCACATATTGTCTTTATTTTTAGAAGAATCCTCTTCTCGAGAAAACAACATGTCATATCCAATGCGTTAGGACACAACGTATCGAATTCCCGAGAATGAACTTTTTTATTTATGTGTTTTGATTAAAGAATATCCTCGATTATTTAGATTCAACGAGGAAAATTGGAACCCAATACGTTAGGGCTCAATCTTCTCGAAGATCCCAAATGTCGAGTATTACGTTATCTTGAAAGTTTTGAATAAAATGATTTTAATATTTGAATGAAACATAATCCTAAAATACATGCAAATGAACTCGAATAATCTATCAACACAAACGAAATGATATAATGTACGATATGACATAAAAATTAAAAGAAGTAATAATTAACGTGAAGATTTGAAATATTTTAAAAATAAAACTTGAGATGAATACTACATGAAATAATATTTAGATGAATTTTAAAATGAATATTACATAAAAGAAAACCAAAATACGTGAAACGATATATACACGTTAATTTAAATAAATGTTACACATGGATTGGAAGATTTCCTACAATGATATATGTATATTAATATGTATAAAAATTTGATGTAAATCAAGTATATAATAGGATAATGTTTTAAATGAAACAAATTATGTATGTAATAAGTAGATGATATGTAAATGTGAAATCGATGATATGTTAATAATCAAAGATAATTTAATACAAATTATAAATTTATATATGTATTAAAATAACATTATATAAAAACACTATTGGCTTTTAAAGCACAAAAATATGCCTACATAAAAATTTTAGAGAAGATACATTATAAAAATAAATCATAAAAATATCTGGATAATATTAGATTGACGTGGAAATATATATATATATATATATTAATATATTAGATAAGAAAAGAATTAAAATAACTGTGTATAATATGTAGAAATAAATAAACACGTAAACTAACATAATAGTAATACCAATAATAACAACAGTAACTAAGAAACTTAAATAATTTTATAGCGACAATAACAAAACAAAGGACTTAATTGACATTAAAACAGTAATTTAGGGAGGAAATCTAAAATGAATAAAAGGTTGGGACCAAATTACAAAGCACGAATAACATGGGGGATCAGAATAAAAAATATCATGTCTCCCAAAACGTTTCATTGCATAATGGACCCAGATGAAATCAACGACAAATTGTATTGCTCAAAATTAAAGAAATTCAAAAGACCGAATTGAAATACAACACAAAATGAGAAGGACTTGGCGCGCAATTACCCCTCCCCACACCAAACAGGCGGATCTAGCCGCAGTTGGACCGGGTCATCGGGTATAGCTTAATACGACACCGTTTTGGTGCCATCGAAGCAAGGCCCAAACGGTGCCGTTTCAATAATATGTATTAAACAAAGAAAACTAAACCTAAGCAACCCTAAAGCCTTCCCTTCTGCGCCGCATCAAAAATCGAAAGCCCCCTATCCATTCAACTCCAATCCGAACGGAGGAGGGATTCGGCGACGCACCAACCCCAGGTATGAGTTCTTCCTTTTCTTTTCTATTTTTCGTATCAAAGAAAGAAAGAAGAAAAATAAAAAAAAAGTGCAGTAGAAAGACGCAAAAAAATGGTAAATCACCTTCTTTGATTCTTTTTTTTTTTTGTATTTAGTATGTGTGTAACCGTTTACAATGCACATTAGGCTTTTATATAGCCAGAAAAATGAAAAATTACAAAAGAAATACGTATCACTCCTTTTTGTTTGCTTCTGTTTTCTGTTCGTCTTTTCTTGTTTGGTTGTGTGCAGGTACGGAGGCCAGCTAGAGTGTACGGAGGCGCGTGAGGGTGCCGCGCGCATGCGAGGGAGAGCAGAGAGGCGCTACTGCTGCGACGCTAGGAGCCATTGCTGCTAGGTTTTTTTTGAAACTGTTTTGGACTGTATTGGGCTAACGGTTTTGGTAGTTTAGGTTAAATGATTTGGGCCTTATTGGGCCAATTGGTTATTGTAAATGGACTTTAGTTTATATTTGTGCGCGGGCCGGGCAATATTGGGCCTTTACAATATGTTTTCCATGATGCATTACATGGGGTTTGGATATTTTTAAGGAGGAAGATGTGGCAGTAATAATCTACTAATATTGGTGGTTTACCCACAAATGTGTTTCGGCAGCTTGTCTGCAATTTTAGTGGCTTGACCACATATATTCAATCTAACATTTTAATTGTATTTTAATAAGTCGCCATTGTCGAGCAATCCAGGGTGGCGGGTCATCATTGTCAAGCAACCGGGGATGACTTAATTGGTGTCTTTTGGATGGATGAGTTCTGGGGAACTCCTTTTGGTGTGTAGCGATGATAGGTAGGATGTTTTAAAGAAATTGCATAATTGTTTTACCAAAATTGCAGTGTCATAATCATGTGCATAAAAGTAGGTTAATTTGTATATTATGCATGTGCTTATTGATATTTAATTTGTTATAAAACTCATACTGAGTTTATTAGCTCACCCTTTTGTTTTCATAAACTTTTCAGATAATAGACGTGCGTAGGACTTGGATGCAACATATAGAGAGTCTCTTGGATACAATTTTTAATAAAATACATTATAAATTGTTCGGGTTTATTTGTTTTGGACATTAGACTTTGGACTGTTTATAGGTTATTTTTACTTTTGATTTATTAATTGCTATGCATGCATAATAGAATAATTTATAAATGTTTTAATTAGAAATTTTAACGGTTTTATCTAATTTAAGATAAATTTATAATTTAAAGCATATTTTAAAGTCCATTTGTAAAATATTTTTATCAAAATAATTTTAAGTAATAATCAAATTGAGGTTGCAAATTCTTTAATTTAATGTTTAAGATGATAGCTCGATTTAATTAATGATTTCTTCAAATAAACATATTTTATTAAATGTTTTTCAACAATACTAAATTATTTTAGAAATAAATTTTAAGTTTTCATAAAAATGATTTAAACATATTTGTTTTTAATATGAAGAATTTTTTCAATGGAATTAATGTGGCTTCTGAAATTTGGCCATAACATTTAAGTCGGGTTTGGGCGGTTACAAAAAAATCTGAAAATAGCGGTCACACGGCCGTGTACCATGACTGTGTGTGAAAGCTAAGCCTGTGTGAGGTGGGTCACACAATAGTGCCACTGGACCGTGTAACAAATTGTGGCCGTGTGCATCAAAATCACCTAAAATCTTACAGACCACACAACTGTGTCTCAAGGCGTGTGTATCTGAAAAATACCTTCCAAAACAAGCTTTATAATCCTATTTCACTTATTCCACAAGCAACCAAATATACCATATGTTAGGATCGTCCCAATTAAGTACCAAGTAACAAAAATTAGTAGAATAAATTGGGAAATTGAGCACACAAATTTAACGTGGAAAAACTCCTCCAAAGAGGATAAAAAACTACGGGCAAAGATAATTTTACTATAATGGCAAAAGAAAGAAGAGTATAAAAGATGGAGGCGGAATAAATTGAGAAATTGAACACACAAATTTAACTTGGAAAAACCCCTCCAAAGAGGATAAAAAACCACGGGCAAAGATAATTTTACTATAATGGCAAAAGAACGAAGAGTACAAAAGATAGAGATAAAACTAAACCCCAAAAACCTAAAAACAAAGAACCCTCAAAACGTAAACACAAAATTCTCTATATGTGTTATGAGTTCTAATATCTAATGGGTGTATTTTTCTAAGGTTGGAAAAGAGCCTATTTATAGGCTAAATTCATATGTCAAATAATAATAAAATAATCTAAACTAATCAGTGTTTGATTGAAATAAATAAACAGAGTTTAACTAAAAGATTATTTTTCAAATTTGACTGAAATAGGAGTCATACTTAACAAATCTCCACCTTGACTCATATTTCTACAACGCCATCTTTGCCAAAGCCCACCACGAGCCTATCTTGAACTATGCAGGTATTAACTGAGTCAAATCTGTGCTTAGAAACTGGAAGACTTCTAGCCTTCGACTTGTACATTGCCAAATCAAAACTAACCCGGGTCTAATTTTCACGAACACAGTGCCCTAACTTTTCAAAACCTACATCCAAAAGAGAACCTCTCTTCAACGAAACGAGCATACATTTTTCCCTCCTATGACCAAGTTGCCTCCGCTCTGAACGAGTTGACTTCGACTCTGTAACGGATGAAGGACGTCGATTTCACGATCCTTTGAGAACCTTCCGAATATAAAGGCGCGGTTCTTTTACCTTTTAACAAAACGAGAGCTCCACGAGATACTTTAATACCGCCCGACTCGATGTTGATTCTGCATCCTTTCAAGTCTAAAATACTCAAGGAGATGAGATTCTTTCGTAAATCAGGTACATACCTGACATCTGAGAGTGTCCTAATTGTCCCATCGTGTGTCCTGATTTTAACAGTTCCAATACCAACTACCTTACTAGATGAATCGTTTCACATGCGCACAACTCCACCTTCAACCGAACTGTATGTAGAGAACAATTTTCTATTGGGACACATGTGGAAAGAACATCCTAAATCTAGGATCCACTTGGACGTGAGCTTGGAGTTATCGCTCGTTGACACTAACAAGAAATCATCACCGCTTTCATCAGCCAAATTAGCACCAGTTATATCTTAATCGTTACTCTCAGTAGCTCTTTTATTTCGCAGTTTATAATAATCTGCTTTGACGTGACCTAACTTTTTACAATAGCGACACCTTTTGTCTCGTTTTTTTATGCTACCAAAACAGAAGCTTTCCTATCTGCCTTGCTATCCAAATGAAGCTCATTGTTGAGTTTTTCTCTACTCAACAAATGACCCTTCACATCTTCGAACGAGATTTTGTCTCTGCCATAAATCAGGGTCTCCCTGAAAGACTTGTAAGAAGGGGGTAAAGAGCACAATAATAGCATAGCTTGATCTTCATCATCAATATGAACCTCAACGTTCTTTAAATCATTTAAAAGAGTAACGAATTGACTGATGTGATCTCTAAGAAGCTCACATTCGTTCATGCGAAACGTAAATAGACGTTGTTTCTACACTAAACGGTTAGATAGAGACTTAGTCGCATAAAGAGTTTCTAACCTTTTCCACAAGGCGGATGAGGTCTTCTCCATCAATACCTCCTGCAATACCGTATTCGTGTGGCACAACTAGATTGCAGATAAGGCATTTTCATCAAGCTCTTCCCATTCTGTTTTATTTAGATTCTCAGGCTTTTTCCCGGTAACAACCTTTTCCAAACCGGATTGAACTAGAATTGCCATCATCCGAACTTGCCACAGATTAAAATTTGTCTCACCATCAAACTTTTCAATTTCAAACCTTGTTGTTGCCATATCTGAATGGGCTGATCTTTAAACTAGCACTGATACCACTTGTTAGGATCGTCCCGATTAAGGAACAAGTAACAAAAAATAGCGGAATAAATTGAGAAATTGAACACACAAATTTAACGTGGAAAAACCCCTCCAAAGAGGATAAAAAACCACGGGCAAAGATAATTTTACTATAATGGCAAAAGAATGAATAGTACAAAAGATGGAGATAAAACTAAACCCCAAAAACCCGAAAATAAATAACCCTCAAAACGTAAACAAAAAATTCTCTAAATGTGTTATGGGTTCTAATATCTAATGGGTGTGTTTTTATAAGATTGTAAAAGAGCCTATTTATAGGCTAAATTCATATGTCAAATAATAATAAAATAATCTAAACTAATCAGTGTTTGACTGAAATAAATAAACAGAGTTTAACTAAAAGATTATTTTTGAAATTTGACTGAAAATAGGAGTCATACTTAACACCATATCACAATCAATCTGAAAAGCATTATAATCATGCCAAAACATCATTTACAACAACTATCCTAAGTGCCTAACCAATATGCCACAATTGACACCTATATACACAATTCAACCAAACCATACCAATATTCCATCAAGTCAACATGTTCAACTAAGTTTGCATCTTCTAACCCTTTAAAGGCATAATGAAACGTTCAAATTCAACTATAAAATATGCACCAAAATTGCCATTCATTGCAAGATCAAAACAAATGTACCGACCATCATTTTCACATCTATGCATTAGTCAAATACACACCTAGCATATTATCTTCTCAACCATTAGATCATTATGCATATAGGCCAAACTATTTCAACAATATAATATTAACATAACCATTTCCAACACATACATATACATTTATCTAATTGATCCTCAAAATGCCAACAAATCCAAGATAGACATTATTTAACCAATGACACATTAGGTACATGCCATGACCCAAAATAAAAAAAAATTCACCAACACTTGAGTCTGAGATTACCGTTGGATGTTAAAATTGACGATCAAATAAAAAAGAACCTAACCTACGCATGGGAAACAAAACCGTACGATGAGTATAACTTAATGATATTTCTTATTAGAACTTTAAATCATAATATAAATATTCTAATGCACAAATCAACAAATGAGAGTTCAAATGCAATTAATATGACTATCTACATGTCAAAAAATATATAACTTGTTTATATAGTCAAATTTTACATTTTCGAATCTATAATCCGATATTCATTATCCATCCTTATTTCAATTTATAATAATCAATTTCTCAATTCCACAACATAATTTCAACAAACAATCATCAAATCACATATGTTCCACAGAACTCATCCCAAATTGAATTCAATTACTCGATTATAACAATATATCATATTTTCATATCTATTCAATTTAGTACTTATCACGAAAACTAATTTGATTCAATTTAATCCAGCTCATTCTATTATTTCCAACTTACCTTATGTTATTACCATGCAGTGTAGTTGATAAATGCAACAACTGAAAAGATTCAGGTTATAGAAATGCAAACCGCAAACTCCGAACTATTTGTTAATGACTTTATCTTTTCATTTCTGTTTTGAGGAATCTGGGTCGACGTTAGCTATGGAATAACATAAATACACCAAATCATCAATACAAAATCATTTTCACATTCAATTTCTAATTTATACAAATTTTACATTTTATTCAACTTAGCCTCTAAAATCGAAACTAACATAACTTTCAAATTAAGCCTCAAATTTTTATTTCAATTTCACTTCCACTCTAGGCCTAATTTAAATTTCTATATTTCTTTTCTACCAATTTTTTTAAAATTTATGCATTTTAATCCCTATTGCACAAAATCATCAATTGACTTTATAATTTAGTCATTTTTCAATACTAAACTTAAAATCTATCAAAATAACACCTCAAACTTCAATTATTCAACAATGGTAACATCCTCAAACTTAAACAGTTCCAAAAATTATAACATGAGTCAGCTAGCTTAAGCTTCCAGGATTCGAAAAACATAAAGATTACAAGAAAATAACTAAATTGAACCAAATTGAAGCTTGAAATTCAAAAACCTTAAAGCCGAACGTTGACTCTTCCTTCACATTTAGAATCGGTTTTTGCATAAGAGTTGGATGAAATGTTTTTTTTTTTTTGGTTTCCACTAACTTTACTTTTATTATTAATGGTTTTGTTTTATTTATTATTTTATTAAAATTTTATCACATTTCATCAATTATAACTAATACACTACCATCCAATTTTAAACCTAAAATGGTTTAATTGCTATAGAAGTCCCTTAGCCTCATTCTAATTAAAGATTCTTTAAGAATTGAACTTTTAGCATTTTTACGATTTAGTCTCTATACCTTAATTTATCACTTATTCGAAAAAATTACCTAACCGAAATTTAATTCACATCTTATATAACTCCAAAAATATTTAATAAAAATATTTACAATTTTAGTCTACAGAAACGAGGTCCCGATACCTTAATTTCAAAAGCCACTGACTTCAGAACCGATACACTTGTACCTTGTCTAACTTTCCAAATAACCAAAATTATTAGACCAAAATTCATTATAGTATTGTAACAACCTCATAAATATTAATAAATAATATTTACTGACTCTGTCATTGGAAAATAGAATTTTGAAACCACCATTTTCGGCACCATTGATTTTCAAGTCATTACAAACATCAATTAATTTATCTAACTTATACCATTCATATTTCCAAAAACCAACCAAAACACACATAATTTAAGACATTAAACCAACATACCCCTAGGTACATGAAAAAAAAATCAAAATGAACCTCCTAATACAAACATTGTTGGGTCAGAAACATTAGCCTGGATGTTGGCTTCAAGTTCTGGGGCTTTGAGAATCACTTGAACTTGCGCATGGAGAAAAAAAACATACACTGAGCAATAGGCCTCAATGGTAACTTTATGATTCAAGAGATTATTAATTAGTATAAAAGCACGGCAATGAGTATGTGAACTCTATTTGTAACTTGTATAAGTTTATATATATATATATATATATATATATATATATATATATAAGTGTGCATATCTCATTAGGTAAGCCAATTTGCTTAACATTTCAATGTTATCATCAAAGTTATACTTTTGCTACTCACCTTTCAATTTCATATATAGCAAAGGCATTACTTTAATCAACTTATCATGACCTATTCCATTACTTACCTTATACTTACCAGTTATTCCATTTTTCAAGTCTAGCTACTCGTTCACATTCGTTTCAATGCCTAAGGCTCGATTCCATTTGCTTTACATAATAAGATGCATACTTTTCATTTCGATTTCATATATGAACATATTCAAAATCTCAAACATCATATTAGTTCGTTTTGATATAAGTTTCCAAACTTATTATTAATGACCTCTATTAACCTAACTTGAATTTCAATACTAATACACGTAATAGACAACTTGCAACTCAATCTGGCACCATAGTGCATCATTGGATATACTAAAGAAAAGTTACTAGCACATATAGTGTGTAACAACCCAAAAGTTAGTGGTGTCGAAAAATGTGATTTCAGAACTCTGATTTCCATAAATCAGACTCATAAATATTTTTATTAAATATTTACAGACTTCTTTTAGAATCAAATTGAATTTCAGTTAGGTAATTTCATTGAATTCGTGCTTATTTTAAGTACATGAACTAAATTGCGTAAGTGTTAAAAGTTTAATTATACTTAAAGCATAAGTAAATTATAACCAAAGGACTCATTAGGCAATTAAGCCATTGGTCTATTTATCTTTGGAAAATATTAAGATAGGATAGATTAAAATTTTATAAATTTTATTATAATAAAACATAAGTTAAGTTAATAAAATATAAGAAAATAAAGATAGAGGAGAAAAGAAAAAAACCATTTTTCCTTATCATCTTGCATGTCGAATTGGTGAAGAAAGAACAGAAGCTTTCGACTATTAAGTTCAAATTTTGAAACTCAATTTGTTTAGTATATTTTAGTCATTTTTATATAAATTTTATGTTTTCGGAACTCTAAGATAATGAGCTAGCTTACCCATGTTGAAATTTTTGGAATTGTTGAAGTTTATAGAAGTTGCCATTGTAGAGAAATTGAAGTTCTTGGTGTTATTTTGATAGAATTTAATATTGGAAGTGAAATGAGACTATTTTGTAAAGTCAATTGATAGTTTTGTGCAAAAATGACTAAATTGTGTAAAATTTGAAATTGGGGGTTAAATTGAGAAATAGGAAGTCCTATAAGGACTTTAGAAAAATTTAGCCTAATTTTTAGGGTTAATTATGAAGTTATGCTAGTCTCAGTTTCGGGGATTAAATTGAATTTCATGTAAAAGTAGGATAAATTTTGTGGTCTGTGAAGTGTTAATTTATTATATCTGTCTTAATCCGTAGCTGATGTCGAACCGAAATCCTCGAGAAAGAAAGGAAAAGAGAAGGTTGTCGATGAATAGAAAGGAGTTTATGGTTTGTGTTTCTATAATCTGAACTATTTCAATTGTTGCTTTTATACATTACATTATTAGGTAAGTATATAAGGTAAGTAAGTCCTTTGAAATTGTAACACCCCTCACCCCTTTCTGTCGCCAGATTAGGGTCACGGGCATTACTAACCAATCATAAAATTTAATATCAAACTTGTGTCATATACAATTGAATAATTAATCAAGTTAATTCATTCAATAAAACAATAAGAATTACCCAGATGGTCCTAATTACGAGTTTACAGGACTCTAGAAGTAGTTTAAAAACAAATAAGGGCTAATTTGAAATAATTTAGAAGTTTAGGGTCATTTTCAAAAAAATTTAAAAATAGGGGACACACAATCGTGTAGCCAGGCCATGTGAAAAGCCCTAGACCGTGTGACTCTCGAAGTTGGTACACACGGTCTTGTCCCAGCCCGTGTAACTTTCTGACTTTAGACACACAATTGTGTCCGAGCCTGTATCTCAACCCGTATAACTCACTGACTCATATTACACGGCCATGTCGCAGGCCGTGTGTCAACCTGTGTAGAAACCACACCTATATCATTTCCTAACACGATCAGGGCACACGCCCGTCTGGGTGCTCGTGTGTGTCACACGGTCATGTGCACCTAAATATACCTTAAAACTCAAGTTTACCATTTCCTACTTTCTTGGGCATTAAGCAACTCAAATGCCAATCATTTAACCTATCCAAAACACAATTAAACATACTCAAAACATGCTAAAAAAACAATCTTAGGTGCCTAACAAATGTACCCTCATTGGTACCATATTTTATATCATCAAACACACTAGCAAATCAATTAACCATTCAAAGCTTCAATCATACCAAGTTTACCAATATTGAGCTAACATTTTAGCTTATTAGAGTCTCAAGCTTAAAGCTACCACCCATACCAAAATCTCATTGCATATAACATATACCTTAAAAAGAGTTAATTTTATAAAACACACTTATCTTTACCCATATTTATATACAAGTTTTAACATTAAGGTAAAATATGAATCAAAAGTTCACATGACAACATCTAACACAAGTAACTTTCACTAAATTCAACAATAAACCAAAAAACCATTACTCCAAAACTTTAACACCTTAGGTACTCCAAACTGACATTGAGTACGGGATTCTTGTAAGATGCTAAGTCCCAGTCTACTATTTATTTAGCCTTCAAACATGGGAACCAATTTTCATTAAGTAGATTTCACTTATTTAACTAACCAAAAATATATCTGAAGCATTTGAATTCATTCCTCTACTTTAATAATATAATTCAAGAAACATATCATATCTTTTGATGATTAAATATATTTATATGTATATATAGTTCTTCCTTAATAATACCTACAACCAACCTTCTTCAATGGCTAATTTAACTTTGCTGTATGGTAAATTTGTTATATGGCACCCGGTGCCTAGCGGATAAACTGCAAAAGAGTTTACGCCCAGCGCTAATCGGATAAATCGACGATATTAAATGTGAGCCCAACTCCACTTGGATAAACCAACGATGTTTGCGCCCAACGCTAGTCGGATACACTGATGATATTAAATGTAAGCCCAGCTCTAGTTGGATAAACCAACGATGTTTGCGCTCAGTGCTAATCGGATAAACCGATGAATGTGTGCCCAACACCAGTCAAATAAACTGATAGAAGTTACACCCAACGCTAGTCGGATAAATTGACGAGATAAATAGTGAGCCCAGCTCTAGTTGGATAAACCAATAATGTTTGCGCCCAACATTAGTCGAATAAACCGACGAATGTGTAATTATTTATTTCCAAAGTTTTCTCATTCATGAATTAACATCATCATTAAAATATATAAGTAAAATCATATATCAAGTATCAAAATAACATTAAATAATTAATTAAATAACTAATTAATAGAAAAGTTAAGTTCGAGACTACAAATTTACAGAATTGTGATGGCTATTAAGGTTGAGAATGGCTACTCGGCAACCTTCTCTTTTCAGCGATTACCAACTGATCCTTTTGTTTCTCGATCTAAAATTAATCACATAATTAATTTAATTAATAATCACAAAGAGGCATTTACTCAAACCATTAATCTTTTAATCACATTTTTCATTTTCTCACTCAACACTAATCTTCAATTCAATTTACTCAACAATTCTAAAACATGCTATTAATTCAAATCAAGAAGGTCCCTTGTCAACCAATTTCCATAGGGTCCAAGAACAACTTATACTTTCAATTAAATTACAAGTTAATCCTTGAATCTATCATTCTCATAATTTAATCCTTGAACCCTAATATCATCAAGAATCGTTTGGCAAATATTTCTATTTATTTACCAAACTTAATGTCTAATATAATAACACTAAGAACTCAAATTCTCTACAATGGCAACTTTCACAAACTTCACTAAATTTAAAAAGTTCAACATGGGTAAATTAATTCAAGATCTTAAGATTCCAAAAATACCAAATTTATGCTAAAAGGATCAAAGAATACCAACCAATTGAGCTTCTAAAATGGAAAAGAAATGGCTGAAAGTCTCCCCCCAACCTTCAACAATTCGGCATGCAAAAGAAGAAAGAGAAATTGTTTTTCTTTTTCCTCCCACTAATCTATTTGTTTCTCTATATATTTTATCATTTCTTTATTTTTATTTAAACATAACTTATTAAATAACTAATAATATATATTTATCATATAATATGTGATTTCAATCATAATTTTCCACTAACTCAATTTATAACAATAATGGGATATTTTTTTACTAAGTCCCCCTCCTTACTCTAGTTTCACCATGTAATTTAATATTAACCATTACTTCTATCATATATTTAATTTAGTCCTCATACTTTAATTTAAACACTAATAATTGAAATTATCTAACTATCATTCAATTTTACTTCTAAGGTAACTCCAAAATTTAAATAATATAATTTTTTTGAGCTCGATCCACGAAAACATAGTTTGATAGTATGTTTGTCGACACCCCTAACGTACGGGTCATTATAGGAATAGTGTTGAGAAATGCTAAATTTGAATTGAAATGATGTGATCAAATGATTATTTATGACAAGAGATTAAATTTCATAGTTGTAAAAATAATGTATATTGTTTATGAAATCATAATCGATATGTAAATAGGACATTTTTTTATGTATGTGAATGGATAATTGAATGGGTAAATTCATGATATGGAATTGGATTCCAAATTGAATTGAGAAAATTGTTACCCTATTAACTGTTCGAGCAGGATCGGTATAATTTGCATGCCATTGGATAGGAAGAGTTCAGGGTTTTACGACTACATGTCGGGGAGTGCTGGGCACCCCATTTGTTGGTTATACCAACCAGTGCTGGGCACATTTATTTTTCGATTTTATCGGCTAGCGCAGGGCGCAATTCATTTCTATGGATTAATTCATCAGTCACTAGGTGCCAAATTTGGTGTGTTGGTTGGATCTGCGTATCCGAGTTTGAGTCTGAATCTGAGTCAAGTTAATTGGGGAAAAATGAAAAGGAAAGATGAAATTGAAAACGATAATGGAGATCGAAATTATAGTATGTGAAATATATAGAATAGATAAGATGTGAACTTTGGATAATTAGATTATGAATGCATGAAATGACAGTGTAATGATTCATGAAATACTCATGTTTGAGTTGAATAATGAAGTTATAATTGATGAATGAAGAATTATATGCTTATTGTCATTTCTCTTATTGCATTTTAATTAAGCAATTGAATGTTTTGTTTTATGTTTAATTATTCAGATTATAAAATCACACTAAGTTATACTTAGAGTACGTTGTTTTTCCTGTGTGCAAGTTAGGTACCTAGTAGTTCTATCATCGATTCAGCATCTAGCAACGATCCCGAACTCAACAATTGGTGAATGGTCTTTTTTTTTGTTTCGTTTTGGCATGTACTTAGGTTTTGATATTCTAATTTTGGTCATTTTGTATTATGTTAGTCCTTAATGGTATGTAATTATGTATAAGTGGGATGGAAATGGTCAAATTGTTGTTAGCTTGAAAGTGGTTTGCTTTGGTTATGTAACACCCCTAACCCGTCTCCGTCATCGGATTAGGGTTATTGAGGATTACCAAACAATTGGGAAACATTTATCAATATAAAATTAAATAAATAAAATACAATAAAAAAATATAGAACATGAGCATTTCGTCCCTAAATCGGGCCTTCGAGACCTTAAAATAGCTTTAAGGAAATTCGAGACTAATTTGAAATAGTTAAATTTGCAAAATGTTGAAAACAAGGGTCACACAGCCGTGTGGCCAGGCAGTGTAACTTTCGAACAAGGGACACACGGCTGTGTCCCAACCAGTGTCTTCACTCGTGTAACTCATTGAGATGCCCCACACGCTCGTGTGCCAGGCCGTGTAACACACTGACTTGAACACTAAAAAACTCACAAATGGCACACGCTTATGCCGCCAAGCCGTGTGTGTCACACGGCCATGTGACAACCCGTTTCTCAGGCCATGTGAACCAAAAATTTACCTAAAATTAAGCCATTTCACAACCAATTCACACCTAACCAATCTAACTATTTGAGCATACATCCAATAGACTTAAATGTCATTCACACCCACATAAACATGTCATTTTAGACATCCTAATTCAACTAACCAATATGTCATTCAAAGGCACCACAATTATATAAAATATCAAGTATCAAAACATGCCAATGTTGCCTCATTTCATACATGATAATCTAGTTCAAATAAGTACCACAACATACCACAAATAACTATTTCCAAACCATTCTAATCATATCAAGAAGAACCTTATTTACAAGCATATTAAAATAACTAAAATGACATAATTTGGTAAGGTATCAAAGTATACCAAACCAACATATTTATCTATATATACATGTCACTACCCTAGGAGATACAAAAACTACCAACTTAGATGGATAGTGTGAGCTGATTGATTGGCCCTTCCAAAATGTCAGGAATGAGTATCTACAATATAACCCACAAGAACTGGTAAGCTTACAAAACTTACTAAGGACATAGTATAACATTTAATCTAAATACAATTAGAAACAGTTCACATACAATTTACTTCAGGGTTACCAAAGTATAAATAGGGCACGTATGTGTATTTAGGAGTACCGAAGTATAAACAGGGGCATGTATGTGCATTCAGGCGAACCAAAGTACAAACAAGGGCACATATGTGAATTCAAGGGTATCAAAGTACAAACAGGGGTACGTATGTGCATTCAGGGGTACCGAAGTACAAACAAGGGCACGTATGTGCAATCATCAATAATTATATATATAAGCATATTAATTAAAGAAAAATAATATAAGATTACAAGTAAAAATTTATTTGCGTATTGAAAAACTATGGACTTACCTACTATTCAATTACGATCAACACGCAAGGACTATTATGTTATTTTCTTTTTCCTCGGGTATTGTATCTCTGATTCAAATCTTGATCTATATAATAATTAAACACAATATATTAATCTTATACACATTTCACATTCCATTCAATGCATATGACCCTTAATTTTTCATTAATTACACATTTTCCCTAAACTTATACAACTTTGCAATTTAGTCCTCTAACCCAAAAATCATCAAATTAACTATTTTCTAAAAATCAAATTACAGTTGAATATTCTAGGCCCTTTAGAAGTCCCTATTATATATCAAATTCACCATCAAACCTTGAAATTTTGACATTGTAACAAGTTAATCCTTAAATCAAAATCTAACAAAAAATCATTTCACAAAACAACCAAATAACACCATCAAAGCTTCAAATACATAATTATCATCACAAAAAACCAAGATTCGTCAATGGTCACTTCTAAAAATTTTTACAGATTTAAAAACGAAGGTACGGACCTAGTTGCAATAATCTCAAAAACATAAAAATTACAAGAAACGAGTTGGAAATTACATACATCCAAGCAAAGAACATAGACAAACTTCAAGCTTGATAAAAATGGTGTTTTAACACCCTAATTTTCGGTGGCTCCTCCTTTAGGAAGATGATAGCATTTTTATTTTATGTTACTTAAGTTTTATTTAATAAATTACAACTTTATCATTTAAATTACCATGCATTTTAATGAATTCAAAGTCCAAAGCCGTCCATATACTTTTACTATGGTCTAATTATCATATGATTCCTCCCTCATATAATAATTAAACTAGTTCATCATCTTAATGTTATAATTAACAAGTTTTACATTTTAACAATTTAGTACATTTTTCTTAATTAGTCTTCTAAACGTTAAAATTTCTTAACCAAATTTTAATATGATGCTTATGACTCCGTAAATATTCATAAAATAGTATTTACGTGATGACATAACAGAAATTTATGGTCTTGAAACCACTGTTCCATCACTACTGAAAAACGGGTTATTACAACTATCCCCCTTAGGAAATTTCATCCTCGAAATTATTACCTAAAAATATATTCGAATATTGTAATTCCATGGATTCCTCAGTTTCCCAGGTAGCCTCCTTAGTACCAAGCTGATGCCACAAGACTTTCACCAACGATACTTATTTATTTCGAAGTTCTTTGACTTCCTGAGCCAACATTTTCACTGGTTCTTCAAAATACGTCAAATCTGGCTGTAATCTATTCTGACTGGAATAAAATGGGCTGACTTAGTCAATCTGTCAACAATTACCCAGATCGAACATAACAATCACCCTGAAATTTGTTTGCTTTGGCTATATAACAGCCCTAACCCATCTTCGACGTCGAATTAGGGTTATGGAGTATTACCAAACAATTGGGAAACATTTATCAATATAACATTAAATAAATAAACGAAAATCAAAAACATATTGGACATGAGCATTTCATCCCTAGATCAGGCCTTCGAGACCCTAAAAATAGCTTTGAGGCAATTCCTGTCTAATTTGAAACAGTTCAGAAGTTTTAAGAAAAGGTTTCAAAATGTTGAAAACAGGGGTCACACAACTGTGTGGCCAGGCCGTGTGAAATCACCTCAGGCCATGTAACTTTCGAACAAGGGACACCTTGTCCGTGTCTTCACCCGTGTAACTTACTGAGATGCCCCACACGCCCATGTGTCAAGCCATGTGCTTGGCCATGTAACTTACTGACTTGAACACTAAGAAACTTGCAAATGGCACACGACCGTCTCGCTAGGTCGTGTGTGTCATGGGACCATGTGATAGCCCGTGTCTCAGGCTCTGTGAACCAAAAATTTACCTAAAATTAAGTCATTTCACAACCAATTCACACCTAACCAATCTAACTATTTGAGCATACATCCAAGAGCCTTAAACATCATTCACACCAACATAAACATGTCATTTTAGACATCCTAATTCAACTAACCAATATGCCATTCAAAGGCACCACAATTATATTAAAACATCAACTAACAAAACATTCCAATATTGCCTCATTTCATTCATGATAATCTAGTTCAAATAAGTACCACAACATACCACAAATAACTATTTCCAAACCATTCTAATCATATCAAGAACAACCTTCTTTACAAGCATATTAAAATAACTAAAATGACATAACTTGGTAAGGTATCAAAGTATACCAAACCAACATATTTATTTATATATACATGCCACTTGTAACAACCTATTTTTTAATGGTGTCAAAAATAGTGGTTTTAGGGCCACTAAATCCGACGAGTAAGTTCATAAATATCATTATTTAATATTTATGAGTCAAATATGGTTTTAAAAGGTTTTTGATTTGATAATTTATGTTATATAAGCGATTTATTAAGTTCAAGTGGTAAGACCCTAAGGTCAAGTGGTTTTAGAAAATGAGGTATCAGGACCTCGTTTTTATAAACTGAGCCATAAATATTTGTATAAATATTTAAAAAGTGTCATTAAGGTGGTATTAAAGCTTCGTTAAAAAATCTTAATGTTTCAATGGTTAATTAATTAAAAAGGACTAAATCGTAGAAGATGTAAAATTTGATCACTATTTGATTTGAATGATTAATTGACTTATTGAATAAAGGAAAAGGGAATTAAATGGTAATTGAACCATTTAAGGAGTTATTGGACTAATATGGATTTGGATTTGATGTTTTAATTACTTATTAACAAAGGTTAAAATGGTAATTTGATAAATTAATTAAATTAATTAAAACATAAATAAAAGATGAATGGTTGTCATCTTCCTTTCTCTTTTGTTTCAATCGAATGTCCATGGACGTTTTAAGCTAGGTTCGGCCATGCTTTGTATGATGCATGTAAGCCCATTTTAGCCCCGTTTTAATAATTTTTATGTTTTTGAGATCGTTGCAACTAGGTCCAGCTAGCCCGTACCTTTGATTTTGAAACCGTTAAAGATTTTGAAGGTTTCCATTGATGAATCTATATTATTTTAGTTATTAAATGATGAATTTGAATTGTTGGTTGATATTTAAAAGCATTTTGTTAAGTGATTTTGATGAATTTTTCAATTAGTGACTAAATTGTTCAAATAGTAAAACTACAAGGATTTGATGCTAAACTGCTGCAAATATGGGCTTTATTGGATGCTAAAAAAATTCAAATGTTATGAATTTGCAATAAAAATGGTTAATTTGCATGTTTTAGGCTCAGAGACTAAATTGAATAAAAATGAAAAGTTGAAGGCAATTTTGTAAAAGTATCAAAATGACTAAATTGCATAAAATACATTTTTTACTGTCTAAATTAGTATATTGAATAAAATTATTAATTTAAATCAAGATCGAGTGGAAAATCGAGAAGAATGAAAAATTACAAAATTACCCCTATACTTTGTCATTTCTGCAATTTAGCCAAGTAAGTTCGTATGAACTGTATTTTGTATAATGTTGATTAAATTAAGTTTTAATATGTGATTCTATTGTGATTGAATCAATATATATTATTATGCATTTTATTTTGTAAAGAAAATATAGAAATCCAACGACGTATGACGACTATCGAGCCCTATTTGAACCTTAGGAATATTAAGGATACAAATTACATTTCGTTACAGTTATCATGTTTCGAGTGCTGGTCCTGAATGTCCTATAGGTGGCTGGGTTCTGGCATTTGTTGCGGATTCTCGATAGCTTGTGTGAGCAGTACCGTGTGGCTACGTTCCGACCGATAGCTTATGTGAGTAGACCCAGGTTACTATGTTTCGGGTGCTGGTCTTGAATGTCCTACCGATGACTGAGGTCCTGCACTAGTTGTGAATACTCGACAACTTGTGTGAGCAACATCATGTAGCTTATATTTCGACCACAGCTTGTGTAAGCAGGCCCATTTGACAGCTCGTGTGAGCTACGACTATATGTTTAGCACACTTTGTGTGAGCTTTCCCGTGTATCCGGTATTATTCTAAGTGGTTCAACGGGAA
This sequence comes from Gossypium raimondii, assembly GCF_025698545.1. Classification (NCBI taxonomy): domain Eukaryota; kingdom Viridiplantae; phylum Streptophyta; class Magnoliopsida; order Malvales; family Malvaceae; genus Gossypium; species Gossypium raimondii. The sequence continues at coordinate 15,270,395 of NC_068577.1, forward strand.
TAAAAAGGGAATGAGAGGTAAGTATTCACATGACTTATGTCCTGAATTTATGAAATGGAATGAAAAGGTAATGTTTAATTAAAGTATGCATACCCTCATGAAATTGAAGATTTCAAATGATGTTCATGTATATGACTTACCTTATGTTAGTTCAAGTGATTTATGAGTTGATGCTCATGACTTGTGGATGATGCTTAGGCTTGTGCCAAGCTTATGATTGGATTATGTCATCCTTAGTCTTAATGAAATACATTGAAACGGTAAGTGTTCAATTGCTAATATGTTTATGCATATGAAAAAGTGGTATAAATTAAAGTATGTAATTTCTTATGAAATGATTTATCATGTAGTTGATTTCAAAAGAGCTATGTTAAATGCACTAGCTCGTAGTCATGGATGATGCAAAAGAAACGGGTATAAAAAGCTAATGTAAATGGTAGGTTCATAGTTGAAAAGAAATATGATGAAATAAAAGGGAATTTATATGTTGAAAGATGTACTTATATGTAGGAAGCTTACGTATGTTATGGATGAATATACCTAGTTCACAAAAAATATGCTAATAAATGACTTGATGTTTTTATTTAAACTAAAGTAAGTAAACGCAATGGAAAGTAAGTAAATGGGAGGGTTCAAAGTCTTATGAAATCCTACTATGCTAGGAACGATAAGAATATATATGGTGTTGATAGACTTATCCCATTGTGAGTTGATGATTATGGTTCAATAAATATTGAGGCATTGGTATAGGTTTATAATTAACCTATAATGTTTATTATTGAAATGTAATATTATGCTTATGGTTTATATGAGCTTACTAAGCATTCATTGTTTATGTGGTTATCTTTCTCTTACTTTACAGATTACCAAAAACTCGATCGGGTTGGAAGCTCGTTGAAGATCTATCACACTATCCAGCGATTATATTGGTAGATTTTGATGTTTTGATCAAGGTTATAATGGTATGTATAGGTGGACTTGTAGTTTATGGTAACTGATGAGTTTGGCATGTATATATCATTTTGGTTGATGTAAACTTGGTACTTTTGATGCCTTGTCGATATATGTTTTTTTTTTCAAGGTGTTAATGCATGTTTAAATGGAAAAAGTGATAGGTGATGAATTAACCTCAACATGGTCAAGTTCTGGTATGCTTTAGAAAGGTTTTGAATAGATGCGCATGATTTAAATATGGTATGAATATAGGTTGGATGTTGGTACCATTTGGAAATGGCTAGATTTGTGTCATTTATATGGTTTTGATATATGTGAGAAATGGTCCAGATGATAATGTTACTTTGACATGGCATGAATCTAATATGGTATGGTTGTTTTGGCATGGAAACAAATTAGTTGATAAATGGTAAAAGTGCACATATTTAGGTTAATTTGATGATTTATGTTTGATGTGTCTTTTGGCATATTGGTTGTATGAATAAATGACCTATTGAATTGGTCTTAATATGGATATTTTGGTATGTTTTGATGCTTTGGTTAAAAGAGCAAATGGAATGTAAGTGCATGCTTTGAAAACGTGAAAGCAATGGTTTGAATTTGGCCTATTTCTTGTCCACGTGACCTAAGACATGGGCGTGTGTCTCAACCGTGGTGACACATGGCCATGCGACACGGCTATGTGTCTCCTGTAGGTTTTAAAGGCTGCTTTTCAACAGTTACACGGCCTGGCACACGGGCGTGTGGCTTAGCTGTATGACCCAAGGCAAAGAGTTACATGGGCACGGACACAAGCTGGGACACGACCGTGTGTCCCTACTTTGAATGTTCACACGGCCTGAGATACGGACGTGTGTCTCAGCCGTGTGAGTCACACGGCCATGTGACCCCTACAGTGTGAATTATTCCATCTTTTCCATAAAGTTTTAAATCTTCCCGATTTAGTCTTAGATTGTTTCTAAAGTGTTTCTAATGCCTCGAGGGCTCAAATTAGGGACGTTATGCATGTGTTTGAATGGATTTTGCAATGATTATGAAATGTTTAGAATGAATGATTTGAGTTAAATTTTTATGATAATGCTCCGTAACCCTATTCTGGCGATGGATACGAGTTAAGGGTGTTACACCACTACCCTAGGAGAGGCAAAACCTACCAACTGAGATAGATAGTGTGAGTCAGTTGATTGATCCTTCCAAAATGTCAGGAACGATTATCTACAAAATAACCCACAAGAACCAGTAAGCTTACAAAACTTAGTAAGGACATAGTATAACATTTAATCTAAGTACAATTAGATACAGTTCACATACTATTTAATTCAAGGTTACCAAAGTATAAATAGGGCACGTATGTGTATTCTGGGGTACCGAAGTACAAATCGGGACACGTATGTACATTCAGGGGTACCGAAGTACAAACAAGGGCATGTATGTGATATTAGGGGACCAAAGTACAAACAGGGGCATGTATGTGCATTCAAGGGTACCGAAGTACAAACCGGGGCACTTATGTGCATTCAGGAGTACTGAAGTACAAACAGGGGCACGTATGTGCAATCATCACTAATTATATATATAAACATATTAATTAAAGAAAAATAATATAAGATTACAAGTAACACTTTATTTACGTATTGAAATACTATGGACTTACCTATTATTCAATTTCGATCAACATGCAGGGACTATTTTGTTATTTTCCCTTTTCCTCGGTTATTGTCTCTTTGATTCAAATATTGACCTATATAATAATTAAACACAATATATTAATCTCATACACATTTCACATTCCATTCAATGCATATGACCCTTAAATTTTCATTAATTACACATTTTCTATAAATTTTACTACTTTTGCAATTTAGTCCTCTAACCGAAAATCATCAAATTGACCATTTTCTAAAAATAAAATTATAGTTGAATATTCTAGGACCTTTAACAGTCCCTATTATATATCAAATTCACCATTAAACATTGAAATTTTAACATTTTAACAATTTAATCCTTAAATCAAAATCTAACAAAAATCATTTCACAAAACAACCAAATAACACCATCAAAGCTTCAAATACATAATTATCATCACAAAAAACCAAGATTCATCAATTGTAACTTCCAAAATTTTTAACAGATTCAAAAACAAAGGTACGGGTTAGATGAACCTAGTTGCAACGATCTCAAAAACATAAATATTACAAGAAACTGGTTAGAAATTACTTACATGCAAGCAAAGAACATAGCCGAACTTCAAGCTTGATGAAAATGGTGTTAACACCCTAATTTTCAGTGGCTCTTCATTTAGGAAGGTAATAGCATTTTTATTTTATTTTTTCTTAAGTTTTATTTTACAAATCACAACTTTATCCTTTAAATTATCATGCATTTTAATGAATTCAAAGTCCAAAGCCGTCCATCTACTTTTACTATGGTCTAATTACCATATGAGTCCTCCCTCGTATAATAATTAAACTATTTGATCATCTTAATGTTATAATTAATAAGTTTTGCACCTTTTAAAATTTAGTCCTTTCTCCTTAATTAGTTATCTAAACGTTAAAATTTCTTAACCAAATTTTAATAGGAGGCTTACGACTTCATAAATATTTATTAAATAGTATTTACGTGCTGACATAATAGAAATTTATGGTCTTGAAACTATTGTTCCGTCACTACTGAAAAACGGGTTATTACAGGTTAAATTCTTAATGTTGTCATGAATGAGTTGGTTAAATGCCTTGCTTTATGTTTGATGATTGCTTGAAACCAGTTGATACATGATATGCCTAGATTGTGTTAGTATGGAATTGGTAAAAATCAAGTTTATGACTATGTTTTACCTTTTTAATTTTGGTAGTTTTTGGTATCTAGGTTGTAAGGTCAAGATGAAAATCTAATATGGAATAGTTAAGTGACTTAATGTGTTCAAAATTGGTATGTTTGATCATATTCATTTTGGTTGTTTTGATTTGTTGAAATGTGGTGCCAATGAGGGCATATTGGTTAGGCACTTAGGTTGAATGATTTGGTATATTATAAGCATGTTGGAATGTGTTTTGAAGGTATGAAAGTGGTTGATTTGGGTTTGACTTGGTACTCAAGTGAGGAGTGAAGATTTGCCTTGTTTTGGAAGCCATTTTAGGTGCACACGGACTGTCACATGGCCATGTGTCTAACATGTGTCTTATTGATTGTAGGTGCAGGTTTTTCCACACAAAATCAGGCTGTTACATGGCCTAAAGGCATGGTCGTGTGACCCTATTTCGACTTGTACACAATCTAGCCACACGAGCTGAGCTTTGTCACATAGCCTGGCAACACGATCGTTTGACCCCAAAACCACATGACCTCAAGTTTTTACACGTACGGCCATGTGAGTCATCCACATGACTTTGGCCATTTTACACGGGCAAGGGACACGACCGTGTGTCTTTTTTTATTTTTTAAAAATTTTTATTTTTTATTCAAATTTGTCCCTATTCATTCCCTAATCTTTTTTAAGCTTTAGTTTCCTCTATATTTACCTGATTTATCGTATACATACCTATATGAATTATGTAGTATTTATTTATGAATTTTGAATTGTAAATTGTTTGTAATTATATGGTAATTGTCCGTAGCACCTTACAGCTCAGGTCCGACAACTGGACCGGGTGAGAGGTGTTACATAGTGCATCATCGGGCAAGCCAAAGAAATTATACTGACACACGAGGTGCATCATCGAACTAACCGAAGTAATTATACTAACAAGCATAGTGCATCATCAGATAGACCGAAGAAATCATGTTGGCATATAAGTGCATCATCGGATGTATTGAAGCAAATATATTGGCATGTAAGTGCATCATCGAATATACCGAAACAGTTATACTAGCACATAAGTGCATCATCGGATAAACCAAATCAAATATACTGACACGTAAGTGTATCATCGGCTAAATTGAAGTATATACCTTTACAATTAATAGAGTAACCAATTTCCAATGTTATCATATAGTTCAATTCATGTCTCATCATTCTCAATTCAACATCAATTCATCATTTCATTGTATAATATAACATAATTAAGCTCAATTTCATACCAATTTCCTATATTAGTTAAGTCATACAACTTTTTATTCTATTCAATTTAGTCCCTTTCTCGATATTCAATTTCAACCATAGCATTTCAAATAAATAATCGTTAACATCTCACATCAATATTATATAATGCAAAATGTAATGAATATGCAATAATTAGATTGACCTCAAGTCATAGAGATACAAACCGAAAACTCGTGTCACTCGTCATCGCTTCTCACCTTTGCTTTCCCTATCGACAGTCATGCATCATCTTTAGCTACGAATAATAATTAAATAATAATAAAACATCAAATTATAGACAAATTAGAATTAAATACTAAATCTCACATATTTTACAAAATATTCATTTTAGTCCCTAAAATCGGGACAAGCATAACTTCCAATTTAGGGCATTAGATTAAAATTTGATTTTACTAAAACTAATTAAAGATCCTCTATTTTCTATCCCTACCAACAATTCTTGACAGTTTTTTATTTTATTCAATTTGGTACCTAATGTACGAAATTAACAATTAAACTTTACAGTTTAGTCTTTTTTACATACTAAGCTTAATTTTTAACAATTTGACACCTAAATCATTCAATTCTCAACCATGGAAACTTTCAAAAACTTTAACAGTTTTACAATTTAGTACATGGGCTAGCTAAATTAAGCTTTCATGATTCAATTTTCATAAAAATCAAAGAAAATGGCTATAGACTTACTTGAAATTAATGCCAAAAAGCTTGAAAGCTCTTTAATGGCTTCCTCCCTTCTTGCTTCAAAATTTTGGATGATTGGAGAAAATTATTTTCATCTCTCCGTCCACTATAGTTTAATTTAATTATGTTTTAGTTAATTTAAACCTTAATTACTAAAACTAATTTACATACATCATGTGGTCCACTAACATTTTATCTTGGGTGAATGTCAATCTTTCTAATGAACTGAATTTACAATTCAAAGATGTTAATTGGAACACCTTGTTGGGTATACTATGCTGGTTTGTATGAAAACAAAGGAATTCATTTGTTTTTGGAAATGTTCCTCATAATTCTAGTATGCTTGTGGGATCGACTTGGAGTTTGGTTGTGAATGTTAAAGCTAATAAGGAACCAACGGTCAAGGTTAAAAATCAAATCAGACCAAGCACCTGAAAACCACCAATAGTTGGCTGTGTCAAACTGAACACATACGGTGCAAGGAAACCTTATACCGGACTTGCCTGGTCAACTGGGATTGCTAGAGAAAACCATGGCAGATGAATATTTGGCTATGGTCGCAACATTGGGAAATGTAGTGTTGAACAAGCAAAAATTTAGCCAATCTATGATGGACTTAAACTGTTTTGGTCTAAAGGGTGGAAACTGGTTGTCTTGGAATGTAATTGTTTAATTGCAGTTCAAGCAATCAATGGTGGCTATAAAGGCCTAGTGAACAGGACATTGATATGTAAAATAAAAGAGCTTTGCGCTTAAGCATGGGTTGTTTGCATCGAGCATATTTACAAGGAATCTAATTGAGTGGTTAATGCCTTAGCTGGTATGATGTTTGACTATCAATTGGTTCTCCATGAGTTTGCTTTTCCTCCCCAACAAATTGATACTTCCATTCTGAATAATTTGCAAGATGATATTGATGTAATTATTGTTCTGTAATTTGCTACTCTTCTTCTTCTTACAAAAAAAAGGTCTATTTGTTATTTTGGTCCTTTGGTTGATTGTTATTTAAGTCCTCAAGCAGGTCTAATTGAAAATATATAGCAATTGAACTTGTACAATTTAGTCCCTGAGCCATTATTACTCACAATTTTGATTAAATCACTTACTTAAATTTCAATTCATCAATATGATAACCCCGTAAATATCTCTATTAAATATTTACGAACTCGATTTATGGAAACAGGCTCCCGAAATTGCCTTTTCCAACACCAATGAAAATTGAATCGTTACAGAAATTGTATTTTAAATTGCAATAAAAAGACAAATTAATTTCTTATATTTATTATGGCCTGCATTATAATTTAAAAAGGCATTTTAATTAAGGGATATATTATATTTTAAAAGTTAAAGATTCATAGTAAATTTTTAAAAAAAATCATAACTAATATTAGTTAAAATATGCATAATAATTATTTAAAAGCATGCCTAATATAATATTATTTAAGAAAAAGGCTTAATGACAAATTTGGCCACTAACGTTTGCATATTCTGTCAAAATGGCCCTAATTGTATTTTTGAGTGTTTGTTGGCTATCAACTTTTTTTTCTTTTTTTCAATCTACTTTTTCTAACAAATTTAATGAAAGTGCCATTAAAAAAGCTAATGGGGATGATGTGGAATTTCATATGTGGAATATTTTTAATGAGATGTAATTTGTTACTTAGATAACCCAATAAGATAATTACATGGGGAAAATAATAAAATAAATAAATAATACATTAAATTAAAAATTAACTCTTAATTCAGAGAAAATAAACATAATTATCTAAAAGAGTTAAGTTAGAAGAAAACTTCTCAAGAAACAAATGTATGAAAATGGAAATCTTGAATTTATTCATTAAACACGCTAGAAAAGAAGATTGAAAAAAATAAAGGTTGATGGAAAAAAATCAAGAATACAAATAGGGCCATGATGACAAAATATGCAAACATTAGTGGCTAAATTTATCATTAAGCCTAAACAAAATACCCATACTTTATTTTTATGACAGTTGGCCATTTCCAAATTTAAATATAACCTTAACATAAGAACATTAAGAAAAACCGTGAATACCTAAATGTCAATTTACAATTAAAAATTTATATTATTTTAAAATTTCATCCCTATATATATTTAATCAAAATAGTAAAAAGAATGTGATTTTAAAAATAGCATTAAAGAACTAACATAAAATTATGTACAATTATAAAAAAAAGTCTTTTAATATGTAATATGCCAAAAATAATATGAATCTTTAACATGGTACATTAATATTTAGGTAATTAAGTTTTTTATATGGAAAATATGTTTGTATATTAATATTATATTTAAAGTTAGAATAAGCCAACATTTATATAAATTGATTACGAGTGTTTCTTTTAAATTAATATTATATTAGGTATGATTTTATTAACAAGAAATCAGAAAAATTTATTACTTCCTTATTAATTGATTAGAATAAGTCAACATATATATGAAATGATTATGGGTGTTCTTTTTATTTAATATTTTACTAGGCATGATTTTAATAACAATAAATCATAAAATAATTATTCTTTATTAATTAATTTTATTGACTAAATTACATAATGTTTCTCATAATATCATAATTCCTAACCGTAAATTAGGGATTATATCATTAAACATATTATTTGGTCAAATATTACAAAAATTTCATAAATAAAATTTTCAAACCACTATCAATATTAGGCATACATTGGCATTGTTAAGTAAAAACCTGTAACATCCCTCGCCCGACCAAATCGTTGGGTCCGAGCTATAAGATGCATCATTCGTTGCCGGAACAACTACAGTCAAATACGCAATAAAATAATCATACGCACATGCAATCAACAATCAAGTGTCAATCACATTCAAATTATGTTAAACAATAATTTTCGAGTCTAAATCGAGCTTATGAAAGCTCTTTTGTCAACCCGAACACAAAATAGGACCAAACTGTAAAGTTTTAAAAATTTAGGGTCGATGTTGTGACATCATATCTTCCACGTCATGATATTTCTAAAACAGTACGCTACGTCATGATGTCAGGCTACTTGACGCTAGGACGTCACTTACTGTTGGCCAACGTTGGGACGAGGGAGGATGGTCATCAGGACATGGACCCTGTTTTTGATAAAAACGAATCATTTTAGTACATATTTCAAGTTTCAATCAATAACCATTCAATATGCTCAACAATCACCATTTTTACTTTATTCAAAACTTACCAAATCATGCTAAACAAGCTCAAACATTCTAGTTCAACATCTTAACAAATTAAACAACACTTATTCATCAATTAAACTATAACATTTCAAGGCTATTCAATCTAATGATCAAGTCATGAAATTTCCAAACTATAATTATACCATACCATTTTGAAATTTACCTTTCCACTTCAATTACCTAAACTTGTGTACTTTATGCACATTTATGACATACGAGCTTTAAGCTTAACCATCAATCAAAAAAGTAAGCCACATTTTACAAGTATGTTTCAAGTTGCTAATGTTCAAATACATTTCCATTTCATTCACCAATCAAACAAGCAACCATTTCTAACTCATTTCGTACCATTCCATATGACATTCACATAGTTATTGAATATCACATATTTAGCATAAAAATACATATATGTCCAACACCATTGACAATTCAAGACACCAATTTAATATGATAGGCAACAGTTAAAAAAACTTGCCATAAGTAAACACATTTACACACTAAGATGCACTTCATGTCACCTATATACATGTCACAACACTTGACACAAAATGACTAAATATCTACCGAATTGGGGGTAGTGTGAGCTTCAGGACGATCATGCTTGACATGTTCCTCAAGGTAACGATCTATAAGGAAAAAGAGAAAAATAACATAAGCATATACATGCTTAGTAAGTTCATAGGCATTAAACAAAACTTACCTTAGCTTTCAATTAATACAATAAGCTACCATAATTTGGCATAGTTTGCCTAGACATTACAAATCACAACATTAACAATGTGAGTTTTAACATATAATCAAACCATGTAATATCACAAGTATTTATCATGCCAATTCATGTCACAATAGATAATAAACATAAATCTCATTCAATCCAAGATGTAATGTAATAACATATGAAAATATCTAAGGCTTTGTACTCAAATCATTCAATAATCTTTCATTAAAACATCATGTAATTTCCAACTTATTTCAATTTTCTCATTTCATATAAATTGTTTCACCCAATGAACCCTAGTAAATGGACTCGAATACACAGGTAACTACACCACACCAGTTGCTCATTCGAGCTAAATAAATTCGTGTCAAGTTACTCATCAGGCTAAACCTTTATAACAAAAAATTCGATTGCATATCCAAGTTAAATATATATACATGTCAGGTTACCCGTTCGGGCTAAACCTTTGAAATGACATCAAGTTACTCGTTCGAGCTAAACTTATGTCACCTGTATTTGCGAGTCTGCAACAAATGTTGGATCTTGGTAACATCTGTAATCAATCCTGTACAAGCGCGCACAAAACCCTTTTGGCATGGCAATTGTATCCTCACCTTTACTAAGTTCACATGGGTATTTATTACATATATTATCAATACTTTTCAATTTAGTTCAATTTTCACCTTTTGTACTAATTCACAACCAATTTGATTTACAGTAAAACATATGCATATAATTCAAATACATACAATCTAAGTTATAAATACCGTATGAACTTACCTGGTCAAAACAGCAAACAAATTGAATATTTAGGGACTAATCAACATTTTTAATTTTTCCTTGATTATCTTTGATTTGATCCAATTCTTGCTTTATACAATTATTCCATTAAATTTATCAAATACCAAACATTTATACACTATTCCATGGCATGTATAAACCTATATAGTTCTATTTTTCAATACCCTTAATTTTTACATTTTATTCAATTTAGCCCTCAAATCAAAATTACAATATCTTTCAATTTTGAGTTTCGATTTAAAACCAATTCCAATGACATCCCTTAGGGACCCTATACCATCTATTTATACCAAAATTTGACCTCAATTTCACAATTTATTCACTTTAGTCATTACATACAATAAACATTACAATTTAGTCTTTTTCCATAATCTAAGCTTAAAATCTATCAATTTAACACCAATTTCTTCAAGAAATCAACAATGACAACTTTCAAAAGCTTTAACAGTTTTGCAAATTAGTACATGGGCTAGCTAAATCAAGCTCCTATTACCTAAAAAATATAAAAATTACAAGAAAATGACTTGAAATTTCTTACCAATCAAGGGTCGAATGCTTAAGCTTCAAAATGGTTTTGCTTTAGGTTTTTATTTGTTAATTCGGTGGAGAGGAAGGAAGAAAAAGATGACAATTTCCACTTACTTGACATATTTATACATAGATTAAAATTTAATTAAGTTTAATTAAATTAAACTTAATTAACTTAATCTAATTACTTCTATACATCACATCCCACTAACCCAAGTTGAGAATTGGTTCAATAGTCATTTAGAATCCTTGACTAGTTCAAATTTAAATCCCTAAGTCTTTGGCTAATTAAAAACTTATAGCAATTGGACTTTTACAATTTAGTCATTTTACCCCAATTAAGCAATTAATGGAATAAATTGAAAGACCAAACATTAATATTCTTTTATACCAACTTTGTAAATATTCATATTTAATGTTTACAAACCCAATTTACGAAAATTAGGTTCTGAAATCACCCTTTTCGACACCACTAAAAATCGAGTTGTTACAAAAACATATATTATTTTCCCGCATTAAAGATAACGAAGCAATTGTTTCATGGCATAAATATTCCACAATAAATAAGAAGAGGTAATTCTTTTTATTTTAAATATATATATTTTTTAATATTATTTTTTACATCAACTTTATTTTAAAATTTTTATTTTATTCATCACATCGATAATATTTAATTTAATGGAGGAAAACACATAAAATATTATGCCTAACCCTAAACCCTAAAACTCAATATTATAATGTAACACACCTTACACGACCTGATATTTGGATTAGAGTATGGTATGCCACAACTTAATATCAAATGATTGTAGTAAAAGTTTTTGAAATTTTTAATAACTTAAAATATTAACGTAGTCCTCAAAACGACAATTACAAAACAAACAAATTAATTATGCGCCAAGAAATGTATTTTAGATAAAACGTTTAGCGGAAGCATTATAAATGTCGATAAAGTTATTTCTTTTACAAAAGCTTCAAGTGCATCATTGGCGGTTAATAATCAGTCAAAACAGTTTAGCGTACACGCCTAAAACATTATCTCATAAACCATAGTTCATTAGATAAAACACACACACACATATACTGTGAAAGTTTACAAAAGACTTCATAAAAACAGAGTTTAACAAAACTACAAATCATTACAATAGTTGATACAAAACATTTCAACATGCCACTTTGCCCACAGAATGCATGATAATGAAATTAACAGAAGGTTCACAATCAACAATACTCTGGCGTAGTCCCTTCAAAATTCTCTTCCTTTAATTAACACTCCTAAAAAGGAAAAGATAACAAATTAAGTTCAATTGAACTTAGTGAGTTCTAAAGATATAGGAAGCTCATATAAAACATAAACATTGAAACCCAAGATGGTACCCAACCTTTCAGGGAACTGCAACACAATGATCACAATACGTCAAATGGCGTTTACAGAATATAAACTGATTCAATATGCCAAATTAACACAACACATAGGCGGTTACTATCCACCAACTAAACCATAACTTATAAACACAACTCATCCTTATGCCAGCCTCATACCCAGAATTCAGAATCAAAATCATGTCGATTTATCATATTCATATGCATTCACACCCTATTAACTCCACATTCATTTATGTTCAACCAAGTATGTTTCCTTGTGATCTGTCAGTTTGGTTTGCAATATAGTTTCCCTACTAGAGGCATCACAACCATAACCCCCTTCTTCAACATTACATCTCACATATCACCTATTGGTGGTATTGGCTTGTGCAATAATGAGGGTATGTATTTCATAACACGGACAAACTGGTGACATACCCAAACTGGTGTGATAATTATTATTGTATGCAAATTTCGGCAAAGGAAAATATCTTTCTCAATTCAACCCAAAATTCATCACACAACTTCTGAACATGTCTTTTAGGACTTGAATCACTCTTTCAAACTGTCCATCTAACTGAGGGAGAGAGGCATTACTAAATTGTAGTTTAGTTCTTAACGATTCTTGCAGTTGCTTCCAAAATCTCGATGTAAATCTTGGATCACGGTCTGAAACTATGGATGTTAAAATCCCATGAAGGTGTACAATTTCTGAGACATGGAACTCAGCCAAAATTTCTAATGGATAATTGGTGTGCACAGGCAAGAAATGAACTGACTTAGTGAGTCGATCCACGATCACCCAAATTAAATTGTTCTTCGAATGATTGAGAAGAAGGCCAAACATAAAATCCATTGTGATTTTATCCCAGTTCCACTCAGGTATCTCTAAAGGATACAGCTTACCTGAAGGAAATTGATGTTCTGCTTTAATCCGTTGACAAGTCAAATAAGTTGAGACATATTCTATTATTTCTTTCTTCATTCTATGCCACCAATACAGACTTCTCAAATCTCAATACATCTTAAAACTTTCTGGATGAAGAGAAAAGGGTCATTGATGAGCCTCTCTTAACAATTCTTGCCTTCAACCATTCTCAGTAGGCACATGCATTCTTTCTATAAACCGAAGTTCACCATCTTTTCTTAAACTAAAATTCGTTGTACCACCAAACACCAAACATTGCTTAAACACATCACATTGTACATATTTCAAATGCTCTTCTAAAATTTGATAAAAGAAAGCAGGTCGAACAATTAATTATGGCAAAAGAGACCTATCATCAACAAGATATACATTCGCTGGAAGGAATACTAATGCTGCCATCGTCTTCTTGCTTAAGGCATCTGCCACTACATTAACCTTTCTAGGATGATACTCAATTTTCAAATCATAATCTTTCGTAAGTTTAATCCGACGTTGTTGGCTCAGATTCAAATCTCATCAGATACCTTAAACTCTTATGATTTGAGAACACACGACACATTTTCCCATAAAGTTAGTGTCTCCAAATCTTTAACGCCAAAACCATTGCTATCAGTTCTAAATCATGAGTTGGATAATTCTTTTCATGCGGCTTGAGTTGACGAGATGCATATGCCACAACCTTACATCTCTGCATAAGTACACATCCAAGCTCATTTGATGATGCATCAATGAAAATAGTATACTCTACGCCAAATTCTGGTTGGGCTAAGACTGGAGCTTCTATTAGAATTGCCTTCAAATTTTCAAAACTTTTCTAACATGCATTAGTCCATTCAAATTTCTCTTTCTTTTTCAATAAATGTGTGAAGGGTGTTGCCAACATTGCGAACCTTTTTACGAACCTTTTATAGTAACCCGCCAAACCCAATAAGCTAAGAACCTCACTCACATTTTTTAGCAAATTCCATTCAAACATAGCTTTAACTTTATCAATGTCTACCATAATACCCTCAGCAGAAATAACATGGCCCAAAAAATGAACTTCTTTTAGCCAGAATTCATATTTTTTGAATTTGGCTTATAACTGATTCTCGCACAATATTCTCAATACAATTCTTAAGTGCTCTTCATGATCAACCACAATTTTAGAGTAAACCAGAATGTTATCAATGAAGACTACCACAAAATGATCTAAATAGGGCCAAAACACTCTGTTCAACTGCTGGTGCATTCACCATATATGCTTTGGCGAATACTTCAGAGTTGGGCTTAATGTAACTTTTCCTTGGAGTCCCCTGAACTGATCCAAATTTTGCTACTATGCCAGACCTCGTTTCTTACTAAAATTTTTGAGGCCCACGAATAGATTGTTCTGTACTTACCTCAACCTTGGAGGGACAATCTTTAACTTGATGGTCCAAAGACCCATATCTAAAGCAAGATCTGGTATGCCTTCAGCATTCACCTCTGTGATTTCTTTCACAATGCTCACAACTAGAATCCCTCATTGTTTTAGATCCTCCTGAACTTGCCATCGAAGTAGTTTGTCTACTATTTCCATCACGTCTAAAACTCATAGACTGTGAATCATTCATTGATGTTGAAAAAATCTTATCCCTCGACTTCTTGAGATTTGATGCAGGTGGAGGACTAGTCATTCCACGTTTAATTCTTTCCCTTTTGAAACTTCTACTCCTATCTTAAACAATCATTTCCATTTTATGAGTCTTAGTTGCCATGGCTGCTAAGCTTTGACACTCTGAGGCCGCCACTAAAGAGTGAATCTCATCTTTTAAACTCCATTCAAATTTCCCACACATAGATTTCTCAGTTTGAAACATATTTTTTACATAATGAATTAGTCTAACAAACTCACGTTCATACTCTATCACTGACATCCTTCCCTATTTAAGATATAATAATTTACTCTTCATCTGTTCAACATACATTTGATCCACATATCTTTCTCTAATTTTTTCCAAAAAGAATTATAGTCTATTAACTCCTCAAAAATATATATACTGCGAAAGTTTACAAAAGACTTCATGAAAATAGAGCTTAACAAAACTGCAAATCATTACAAGAGTTGATACAAAACGTTCCTACACGCCACCCTGCCCACAGAATGCATGATACTAAAATTAACATAAGGCTTACAATCAACAGTACTTTGGCATAATCCCTTCAAAAAAATTTTCCTTCAATTAACACTCTTAAGAAGGAAAAGATAACAAAGAAAGTTTAAATGAACTTAGTGAGTTCCAGAGATAAAGGAAGTACATATAAAGCACACACATCGATACCTAAGATGATACCCAACCGTTCAGGGAAGTGCAACACAAAAATCATAATACGTCAAATGGCGTTTACAGGATGCGGATTAGTTCAATATGCCAACCTAACACAAGACATGGGCAGTTACTATCCGTTAACTAAACCATAACTTATACACATAACTCATCCTTATGCTAGCCTCATACCCAGAATTTAGAATCAAAATCATGTCGATTTATCGTATTCATATGCACACACACACCCCTTAACTCTACATATCATTTCTATTAACCAAGTATGTTTTCTCGTGATCTATCGGTCTGATTTGCAATATAGTTACCTTACTAGAGGCATCACAAAAATAATCCCTTTCTTTAACATTACATCTCACATCTCACATATCACATATCATATATTGGTAGTGTTGACTTGTGCAATAAGGAGGGTATGTCTTTCATAACACAAATAGACTATACTCACACTAATGATATTAGACAACCACCAACACGGACACTATTTATATGCTATTGAGAGATTTCTTACCTTACACAGTTTAAAAAATAAAGGAATTTACAACACATGGAAGTAAGAAAGCACTAACCAAAAACTCTAGTATGGTGATTTACACAGTAGGTCCTTTGCCCTTATCGCTGAGACATTCGTTAGCTTCTTGAGCTAAAAGAAATATAAATATCTCTATCAGATCATTAAACTATAGAAACTTAACATGCATGCAAGAATCGATATCAAACAACCCAAATTTAGGAAGTTTCCTTCCTCAGAAATAGTTCTAAGGTCTATGCATGCAATACTATAAACACGTAAATTCTTCAATAATAGCCTAAGGGTTTATCAGACATTACCAGCAAGCTAGAACAAATGTGGGTGCTAACTAAACACTACGAGCCCTCTCGAAGAAGTTTTCTATGCTAAGGCTTTTCAAAAACTTACAGAGTAATTCAAGGAAAAAGAAGAAGATGTAAAGGTGATTCCTGATGGCCAACGATATTCTTATATACTCATGCAACAAAGACAAGGTTTAGTGGGAAAATTAGATAATTCCACTAATACCCTTGATTTCCATAATTAAACGCACTTAACAAGTTTTAGGTCAACCATTTACAATAGTCTAGTTCAGTTCTAACTAAGTCTCAACTAAATACCAACATGACTGAGTCATCATAATATACCCTTAATATAGAAACAAATCTATTAAGACTGTGAACTTAACAAGTTCGTCCAAAACATCTAGGGTGGGTGGATAAATAATATAAGAGTCCGTCAAACCTTAGAGTTCACCAAAACTTAAAATTCGTCAGAACTTGGAATTCGCCAAATGACGAATCCCACAGAGTATACTATCATCCAAAACAAATACTTTATTTACTCAATTTTACCCTTGACTTAACCAATTTATACGTCAATCAGTAACTTGATATTAAGTCTCCGTTGGA
The DNA here is from genome assembly GCF_025698545.1 of Gossypium raimondii. Lineage (NCBI taxonomy): Eukaryota > Viridiplantae > Streptophyta > Magnoliopsida > Malvales > Malvaceae > Gossypium > Gossypium raimondii. The sequence goes on from NC_068577.1 coordinate 15,287,408, forward strand.
CGGGCGGTTACATATAATTAAACTTAATCATTTTAATCGATAATATTAACACATATCTTGTGCATAATCCACCAAAGTAGCTACTAAATGTGATGCAAGAGGATAGGGATGGCCACGCTATAGCTCGAGAAATTATGTTGTAAACTTTCCTGTTTAATTTTTTGCTTTCTCGCCAATTTTTTAAATGCAAATTACTATTAATGCTAATAACATAATATTAATACTAGACCTGTGCCAATGAACCTGTGTTGTTGTTCGATATATTAAATTAAAATGAACAGGTGAATATAAAATTACCTAAACGAATAGATTTTTTTTAAATAGATTCATAAATATTAAATATTCAATACACAGTTAATGCCATTGAATTAAACAAATTGATATGGGTTTATATTAATCCACATTTATTTTAAATTATAATTTTTAATATATATATATTTATCATAATACAAAATCATAATTTTAAAATTAAATATTTATCTTAGTTTATTATTATATTCTAAATATTAATATTGTTGAAATGCTATAAAATTTAATTGATTTATACAAGCAATGGATCCTTAAAAATCTGTCTCAGTTGTATAGATATTGTTTTAATAAATTGTTAGTTTTTTTAGTAAAAATAAATTATTAGTTTTAATATGTATTAGTAACGTATTATTATTTCATTTATTTAAATTAATATTAGCAAAACTTAAAATTTTAATTATTTGTTATTTTGAAAAATCAATTTATTATTAAATAATTGATTAAAAATACTAACCATTAATAATTATTGCAAATATATGAAAACTATAACTTTAAGTTATAATATGTTAAATTATTTATTACTCTTTAGTCTTTACTAAATTATATATGAGCTTTTGTTTAAAAAAGTCTTATGAGTCTAATTTATAATTAATATTGAACAATTTGGCAAAATAAAAGTAGGAATATATGAAAATAAATGGAAGCTTATCATAAACACTTCAAAGTATATGTTTTTCTTTTCTTTTATGTTTAAAAACTGTAAAAAAAAGTTAAATATTTTAGCACATAGACAATGTTATATTTTTAAAAATAATTTTATAGATTACTTTTACATATTTCCATAAACACTTTAATAAATTTGAGAGTTAAAACAGTTTATTTTAACATTCTCAATATTTTGAAAATATTTTAAATTAATATGTTTAAAATTTTAAATTAAATTATTCTTTAAAATGTCTTGTACATTGAAATTTTTAACAGAATTTTTAAAAACTTTAACAAACTTATTCAAAACTTTTTGAAATTATTAGAATTTTTACTTAAATGTTTAAAAAGTGATTAAAATATGTTAAAACATCCTACAGTTTTTAATTAAAATGTATAGAAAATTTAAACTTCTTTCAATAAATTAGGTTTTTTTTCTTCCAAAAAGCTAATTTAAATTTAAAATATATATATAAAGTATTTAAAATATTATACAACTAATTATATTTGGAATAAAATTTAAGCAATTTATATATTATTTATATAAACATTATAATTATTTAAAAATAGTAAACTAATTATAAAAATTACAAAATTATAAAATATTATTTTGATTGATACAAGGATACAATATACTGCTTCTTCTACACATTCATGGCTAACCCATAAAGGGAATGCCTAATAATAAGGACTCATAAAAAATCGATAATTTACTCATGAGAAAACCTTTACCACATTAGGCACTAATTTCTTTTTAACGTTTAATTAGATCGGTAATCATTCAAATTGACCGAATTAGTTTAATATATGGGAATTCTCTTTTTTTTCTTTCTTAGCACAAAATTGAAAGATATATATATGATAATTGTTTAATGTATGAAATTTGGTGGTTTCGTTTCTGTTGTTAGTTATTTGTTTTTTATAAAGATTTATTGTATTATTTTTCTACCATTTAATAATTTAAACGTATAAACCAAAAGTACTATTGCAGAGTAATTTTCTGCTTTCTTTTATTCTAGGTGGTGCTTTGATGGGTTTTTTTTTTTCGAAAGTTTTGTTTTTGATTATTTGTTAAGTACACATTCTTATTTCTTTGTTGTTATTTGACAATAATTTTGGATGTTATGCAATTAAATAAAGCCCCATATTGACTTTACAGTAAGTAGCGATAGTCTATGCCTAAGCCAACCAACCATTGAAAATCATTTGCAAGGAGTTAAGGTATCCTTATCAGAGTCTGAATCTAAAGGGAATCTCTTACTGAGGTTTCACATTCCCCTTTTTTTAGTTTACTTGCGGCCTTTCCACCCTTTTAATTTCTATATTCTTCTTTGTCGTTTGTTATTTTCCTTGAATCTGCACGTATCTCAGCTTTGCTTTAGCACAATTCTCTGAGTCACAGTTTCTTGCCATTAAACTGGTTAAGGTAAAAACTTCAAACAATCATATCATTCTGATATCATGTGTATTCATGTGTGGCCTACTGAACTTTTCTGGGTTATTATAGTTTATTTGATAACTAGACTATTGTTGGGACTCTGGGTGGTCTACCTTATTTGGTCACTTATTTTCATACCCTTTTGCTTTTCCCTATGATTTGCATATGGTAAGTGTCTAATTCATAACAAACATGCTGTTCATACTTCAGGAATTTGAGTTGTTGCTGGAATTTTTCTTTGGTTTCTTTGTTCCGTTGACTTTTGATTACCAATTCTGGATCTGTTTTTCCCCACAGAGCATACTCTATTGTTGTTTGTTTATTTGCATATTCCATGTTTTTCTTTTCTGGGAATTATGAAGCTTTATCTTTCTTAAATATGAGCTTTAAACCAATTATTTCTAAGGAGGCCAATCTGGTTTTATAGCAATGTCTTCTCTGTGCATGTGTTTTTGCCTACTCAGATAGAGGCTTCTTTCTTTCACCAATTGCAAGCTTCTTGGAGCCTCACCTATGGTGTTGTAATAGTTTTGGGACATATAGGGCTTAATAGCCAAGAAAATTAACTAAACTTTGCTCAAATGAAAGATTAGATTGGACTCTAAAACTTCTTGTTTATAACAGGATTTTGCAGGCACTGCATCTCTGATATATCTACCAATTGAGAGGATCATTTGTAGTGGTTTGAAAATGTATGTGGTGGAAAGCAAAGGAGGTGCCATTGCCTGTATGCTTCTGGCATTGTTCTTTTTAGGCACATGGCCTGCTATTATGACGCTACTCGAACGTCGAGGTCGTCTTCCTCAACATACTTACCTTGATTATACAATGACAAACCTCTTGGCTGCTGTTATTATTGCTTTAACATTTGGTGAAATTGGCAGCAGCACTCCTGAGAAACCCAATTTTATTGCTCAACTATCTCAGGTTAGTCCCCTCCATTTTCATGGTGGAATTGAGACTCTGAATGTAGACTATCGCAGTCTTTTAATGGTGATTGATGCAGGATAACTGGCCTTCCATTTTGTTTGCGATGGCCGGCGGGGTGGTTCTCAGCCTTGGGAATTTGTCTACACAGTATGCATGGGCTTTTGTTGGTCTATCAGTGACAGAAGTGATCACTGCAAGCATTACAGTTGTTATAGGTCCGCGTTTCAGTCCGTGCATAAACGGAACTTGATCTTCGAATTTCTTAATTTTAGTTAACCTTGTGCTGATTGAACAGGCACAACCTTGAATTACTTCTTGGATGACAAGATCAACAGAGCTCAAATTCTTTTCCCGGGCGTCGGTTGCTTCTTGATTGCTGTTTGTCTCGGATCAGCTGTTCACTCATCAAATGCTGCAGATAATAAAGCAAAACTTAAAGGGTATTTCCTGTTCAATTTGCTTCGACAATGAACCGTATACGAACTTTGTTACGTTTAAAGCCTTTATAGTTCCTATGCATATAAGTTGCTATATCTGTTCTATTTTCCAGGGCTGGATATTCCCCCACATCGAATGGGGCAATCACAAATGAGGGTACAAAGCTCTAATATATCTTACCTTGTTACTTGCTGCTCACTTCTTATTCTGAGACTCCTTTTACTAGTAAACAGAACTAAGGAATCTGGAGAAGGGGAGCGGTATTATAGAGGAGGCAAAGGCCGGAACTGCGGAATTCCTTTTAGAGCTCGAGAAACGGAGAGCGATTAAGGTTGGACTTTCGAGGTTTTAGTTTCTTCATTCAATGGCTTTTGCATATATTATACATGATATTGGTTTGAATGTCATTGCAGGTGTTTGGGAAGAGCACTATAATTGGTTTATCCATAACTTTCTTTGCTGGTGTTTGCTTCTCTCTATTCTCTCCAGCTTTCAACTTGGCAACAAATGATCAATGGCACACTTTGAAGGAAGGGGTTCCACACTTGGTTGTCTATACCGCATTTTTCTACTTTTCGGTCTCTTGTTTCGTGATCGCCCTCATCCTTAACATCACCTTCCTCTACCTCCCTGTATTAGACCTACCGAGATCATCGTTCAAGGCTTACATCAATGACTGGAATGGCAGAGGCTGGGCACTTTTAGCTGGGTTGTTGTGCGGGTTCGGGAATGGTCTCCAGTTCATGGGAGGCCAAGCTGCAGGGTATGCAGCTGCGGATGCTGTGCAGGTACTTTTAGTCCATCTTCAATACCATATTTAAAAAAAACATAACATAACATCAATTTTCATATATATTGTTTGAACTAATCTGGAATTTGGTGATGAGGTAAGGCACTTCCACTTGTGAGCACATTTTGGGGCGTACTATTGTTTGGAGAATACCAAAAATCGTCGCGGAGAACATACGTATTACTTTTCGGGATGTTGTTTATGTTCATTGTAGCTGTTGGTGTTCTAATGGCATCGTCAGGGCATCGAAAATGAGCATTGCAGGAAGCTTTTGAGTGATCAAAATAAGTTATTGCATTGCACATAAACTCAGGGCTTGATGAAACAACTCAAAACAGATGCTGATATTCATGTCCATAGATTGTTCATTGTATTTGTGGAAAAATACAAAAGAATTATTAAAAGAAATAATAAAAAAAAGCAAAAGCAGACAGGGAGCATTGCTTATGAAGATTGTGGAGAGGGATGGGCTTAAAACAATGTTGTAAAATAAACATACACAAAATACAGCCTTCCTCAAACTTTACTGTCATTTATGTTTTTTCATTTTTTCCCAAGTATGGTTTTTTTTTAAATGAAATTATTATATTCACACTTTTTGTCTTTTCATTATTTTATATCATCTTCCAAATAAAATAATTAAAAATTATCAATCTAAATATTGAATATGTGTTCAATAATATTAAAACTTCATCTATATTCATTATTAAATAAATTTTTTTTAAATATTTCTAACATAACACATTTAGTACTTTAAAATTTCAATATATTATTTAATAATTTTTGTGGTGTAGTAAGAAAATGTGGTAATTTTAAAGTTAATATTCAACCTGTTGGTTGATTTCGTGTATATATAAAAATAAATTAATCCGTCAAAATTGAATTTAACTGATAATTCTATTGCCAATGCCAAAATAACCGATCTGAACGTTTTCGGCCTTTTACTTTCCACGAGCTATTTATTTATAAAAAAGTATTATTATTGCGGGGAATCCGCTTTTAATGTATAAGTTCTTGAAGTTGTATTTTTTAGGTAGTTTATCCGGACCTCAAAAATTAAAGATATTATTTTCGTATTAGAGATTTGTCTCCAATTTTTATAGAGAGCCATGTATAGTTTACGGAGGGAACGTCTCGATCAGTAGAGGTAGATAACTTCAAAACTCAATATAAGTGTTATTATTAAACGTGTGAATAATAATAGAGGTATTTAAGCGTGTCATAGCTCAAACCACCAACCAAGGCCCTATATACAGTATGTGTGTAAACATGATACCACTTGAGCTACGCGGTTCAAGAAGGAATGGTACAAAATGTCAACACGAGAATAATACTTTCAATTGTTGAGGTTCAAATCGGCTGCTCAAAAGATGATGCTTCAAAAACTTATCCCAGAGAAACCGATTCCCTTCAACAATTATCATTGCAATTATAAAATTATAAAATTTATGATGATAAATTCCTTTTTTATTGTTTGATTCTTTTAACATTCATTCAAAAGTAAATTATATATACTAGAAATATTATCACACGTGTCATTGTAGAAATCAAGAATTTAGAATACATATTTGTGTTTAAAAATAACATACAATAAATAATGAAATGTATTGTTCAAACTAGTTAATCATAACAACACATGAAATATGTATAATATTAAAATTAAAAATAGATTAAATTGTGAGTAAAAGCGAATTCTAAATACATCGATAAACAATACTAAATGCACTACAATTATTTATCATGTCGGTGTCAATTAAAATGTATAAAATATTAGAATAAAACTTTAAAAGTTTTACTAATACAATTAGTTCATGTTCAAATTTCATTAAATGCATATGTTTATTAGTTTTTTCAAATGAAAAGGGCATTTTCATAATTTAACAACTAAGTTGGTAACGGTTGAAGGTAATACCAATTCAATAAAACAATAATTGCATGCTCACTTCTCTTATTAATTACTTGTACACTGACGGCAACAAGTTTTAACTTTACAATCAGGATTAAATTTTTGTCATGTATTATTAGGTTGTATTCAATTATCTTTTTAACTCTGCGCTATTTGCAACAAAAATTGTAAGTTATTAATATTTTATATAAGAGAAAAACTTTCAGTAGAATAAAGGATAATATAATTTGATTTTCTCAATCATTCCTAGTTTCAATCTTAAAGAATAAACTTGAAATGGAATGGAATTAAGACTATGGTAATATTTATATATTATAATATTGGATTTAAAATTTAAAATCTATTTTCTTAATTCAAATGTAAAAGCTTTAAAGAATTTTAGATTAAGGGTTTTATTTATTAAATTTAGTTTTCAAATTAGATTATTTGAGCATTTAATTATCTCAGTAATTAAATTTAGATGGATTGGGTTTGATTTGAATGTAGGGTTTGTTAATTAAATAATTAATGTGTTTATTCAATTTGGAAGTTAGAACTATTCAAATAAACCGGTTAATAATTTAATCCTATTCAAATATACAGGTTAATCACATTGTGGTCGCCTTTAATTAAAAAAATTACAACCAAGTTGAAATGGATTATAATTGCAATAAATTGAATTTTTTAAATTTAGAAGATTTTGAAAGTAGAATTCCACCATTTTGGTGAGGATGGGATGACTAATTCACCTAGCTGAAATCGAAGATTGAAGGAAGAGAGAAAGAACAGAAAATGTTTGGAGGATATTTAATTTTCTCCTGTTTTGGGTTATAACCCTTTGAGAAAAAAAAGACTAAAATTGATAAAGTTGAACTAAAAGAATATAAATCTAATAAAAATACAACCCTTCTAGAGGGGTATTTTTTTTTCCAATGCTTCTAGAAGATCTTTAAAAAAGGGATTATCATTCCCACACCTTGAAAGGGTGAATGTGGCCCAATTGGATAACAGAGCAATGAATGGGAGCTTTAGGGACCACTTTCTGGCTTTTGCCTTGAGCAAACGACCAAGTTGCTAGGCTTGCAAAATTATGAACCCTCCAAACATCCTGTTGCAAAAAGCTGACATTTACATGTTTTATTCATAAAATTTAAATATCACCTAAATTTAGCCAGAAAAAGCTTGACCCAAGTTTGAAACCACTGCAAAACAGGTTGGATTCGTAAATTTTCGGGTTAATTACATTAATTTAGATTTTAAATTTCAAAAAAGTTTTAATTAAATGATTAATGTATTAATTTCATATCAATCAAATCTTTTCAAGTATATACCTTGGTGCTAAATATTAAAATATATTGATGAAATCGTAAATATGTGTGTATTTATTTCATGAATAAGTTATCTATATATTTAAAATTAAAAATATTTATAAAAATTTCAAAAACATCTAAAATATATATAAAGAGAATTTTGGGGACTTAAATAAGTTAATTAATGATTCAATTTTATCATACTAAAGTATTTTTTATTATTTTTCTTTGAAAAAGTTTTCAAATATTTATGATTTCAAATTTATGTGCTCTAACATAGAATTAGTTATCTTGTAACAATATTTTAATTTGACGTTTTCAATTTTTTAATTTAACTTGAATAATTTCACCCGATTCAAAAAAAATTCAAATAGAATTAGGATAATAAAATAAGACTCGTTAACTCCGAAATTTTTTCACTCGATCCGGTCGAATGCTCACCCACTTAATTTATATAAAACAAATTAATGATATTTAAAATTTAACTCAACCTTTTTCTTCATTTATCACAAAGTTATTCTTTTTCGTGGCTTATTCAAATGCAATGAAAGGTCGTTTTTAGCGCAACACAATAGAAAAAGTGAAGACTAGCACTAGTTGTTGCGCGAGAAAACAATTGGCGACCTTGGCATTACATGTTGATAAAAGGAAAAAAGAAAGAATATATATTTCTTTTAAAAGAAAGAAAAATCAAATATGTTCACTCTCATACACTGTTAATTATCTAATTCCAATGCTTCACCTCTCGGAATATTATGTTATTTAATATTATCAAAACGTTGAAACGTTTCTATTTTTTTTTGTTTAAAAATTAAGAAGGATTATTAATAATTTAAAGCACATAATTTTATGTAATTCGATTGATAATTATTTTGTTCATTGTTAGTAAAAAAATATTTTATTAGCAAATATAAAATTAAAAAATTTCACTATTTTTATATCAAATAAGAAATGAAAAAGAAATTCTAACTTTTGGGTTACTTTTCTTGGTTAGAGAACTGATTGATTGGGACAAAAGTATGAATGTGACTTGTAAAACTTTATCATCAAAGTGTTGCATAAAAACAGCCTTCCATGTTGCCTTTTGGACCTTTTGATTAACTTTCACTAACTTTTGTATGCATTTGATGGCTCGTGTTTTCGTAAAAAATATTAATCATGTAAAACATAAATAAAAAATATGTTAGATATCACACTTCTCTAACCAAAAAAAGAATCATGTTAACATGGAAAAGGTATTTCTTTTTTAAATAAAATAATTAACGATTTTAATTAAATTTGAAATAACTAATTAAACCAAATTCAGAATGAAAACTATAATTTAATCGTATCCTATTTTTCGTAAAATGATAGAATCTCAAGTCAAGCAAATTGGCTTTGTGATTGCCATGCCTAGCTAATGTAGAAAACTCACATGTCGTCGGTGGCCCGTCGTATTAAATAAATTTGTCGATTGTAACTTCTTTCTTTTGAACTTTTGTTGATTATTTTAAAAAAGAATATGGGGGCATAAAAAAACATAACGTTGAACAGTGTTAAACCTTTTAATAAATTTGTCCTACTGTCACTTATTACTTTCATTCAACATTTCATTATGATTAATTCAAATTCTTGCAAATTATTAGTTATTTCAACTTTGACAGACTTTGGGAAAAAAAAAAAAAAACTTTGACAAATTGGAGTGGCGGCATAGCTACGCCTTGGTCCCGCTTCGTTATGATTTTTGGACAATTTACCATTAAAAGTCTAATATTTTTTAAATTTATCGAAATGAGTTCGGTATTTTATTATTTATCAGAATGGGCCCTTTTCCCCTAAATCGCGTCTACATCAGCGCGATATCAGGAGACGTGTCAGCAAATCGCGTTCATGTTAGCGCGGTTTGCCACATGGCAGCAAATCGCGTCCAAGTAAGCGCGGTTTGTGTCCACGTTAGTAAAGCACGCTGACGTGGACGCGATTTGCTGACGTGTAGCGCACTCTTGGGGACGCGATTTGTCCCACGCGTGAACAGTGCAACGGTCATTTTTTTTACTGTTGCCCCCTCAACGGTCCAAAAAAAAACTATAAATACCCCCACCCCTTTTTTTTACAAACTAATCCTCTCTCAAATTTTTTCTCAATTTCCTCTAAATTTCCTCTCAATTTGCTCTCAAATTCCTTCCAAATTTCTCTCAAATCTATATTTAATCTCAATTTGCTCTCAAGTTCCTCTTAAATTTCTCTTAAATCCCTATTTTTAAATAATTTTAAAAATTTATTTTTAAAATTTTTTAAACCGTAAAAATTTGTACGATTTCAAAGAATGGTAGGAGAATTGACTCGTCTTGATAAGCAAGCACATATCGATGGAACAAATGAAAATGGTAGCGTTAAATTTAATTTTTAAATATTATTTAAGAATTTTTTATTTATGCATTTTTAGATAATTATTAATTTATTATTTGTTATAAAAGTCTGTAGATCGGATATTGGAATGCAATATCCGGAATATGCATGCTCCTCCATCACCGTTGGTAGAGAACTACCTGCGGGAAGCGGGTTTTTGGCACGTGGCGACGGTAGGCCGGGGATGCAAGGTGGACCCGAAACTAATCAGTGCGTTGATCAAGAGGTGGAGACTCGAGACGCACACATTCCATCTTCCATGTGGAGAGTGCACTATCACTTTGGAAGATGTCGATCACATTGGGATTGCTTGGTGGGCGGTACCGATCACGGGTCTGCCTAATCTAGCGATTGGGGAGCAGTGTACGACGAGCTTTTGGGCGCTATTCCTAAGAAAATAGAAGGAGGTAAGATCGAGATGGGCTGGTTACAAGATACATTCCCGAATCCGGATGAAGATTCAACCGAAATAGAAAGAATCCGATATGCTCGGGTATACATTCTTCAGTTAATTGGAGGTTATCTGATGTCGAACTCATCACGAAGCCGCGTACATCTAAGATGGCTGCTGAAACTCGTTGATTTTAGAGTAGCTGGTGAATTGAGTTGGGGGTCTACCGTCTTGGCAACGTTATATCTGGAGATGTGCGGGGCGACGCGACCGAGGAAAGTAAAAATCAGAGGTTGCCTGTCACTACTGTAGTCTTGAGCACAGTTTCACTTTCCATTTCTACGTCCTCGAGTGGACCACCCATATACATTCCCACTCATAACGAGGTAAATTTTATATTAGATTTTACAATTATTATGTAGATTTTTAAAAATAAAAGTATGCTAAAAATTTATTTAATTAGGTGGAACCATTCGGTAAGTCATGCTCGATTACCTACCTCTCTTGAAGATATACGGCTTCTATTAACCAACAGTCAGAAGCACATGTAAATATTAAATAAAATTGATATTTCCATCATTCGCTAGTCGATTGGTATTTAGTATTTAGTATTTAGTATTATGTATATAACTAATATTTCTATCATGTTCATATAGTTTCAATGGACACTATACGAGGATCCGGTAATTCGGGCAGTAATTCCGGATGAGTTCTTACAAAAACCAAACGCTTGGCACGCAAAAGTCGTGTTGATCAACTACGCAACCGTAGAGATGCATCAGTCAGACAGGGTGTTACGGCAATTTGGATGTAGACAACCGATTTTCGTGGAACCTGAGGTGTTTGACGATCACCACAAAATCGACCTTCGGCAATTGAATATGGATTGGCCGAGATTCTGGCCCGAGTACATCCAAATGTGGGAAGATCGGTATGATTATATACCTACTAATGAACCGATCATTGTTCCGGAGTTAGCATGCGTGCCGGAATACATGTCATGGTTTAGGATCCATGGCAAGCTGTATTTACTGTCGCCAGAGGAGAGGTAGCGGCAATTACGTGTCCAAAGGGAAAGACGCGGGCCTTTAAATCCAAGACGACCGGACGACGACGTTGGCCCCTCAACGAGGCCCAGACATTCACCCGGCCCATCATCATCGGCCATTCAATCACCAAGCCCAGCAATAGTACCGACACAGTCACCCGACCCAGCAGTTCAACCGATGATACCCACGCAACCGCATTTTCAGATGATGTCAGGTGCGTTTCCTAGCCCTTTTATGTATCCTAACCCTTATATGTTTCCTTTTCCGAGTCCTATGACAGGTTGGAGCCAATGGCCCGGTTCAGCTCCATTTCTTGTTACGCCGAGTGGACCACCGATGTATAGGCCAGCGACGCACGAGGGATCGCCAGAGGGGCCGTCGGGGAGCTCTACTTTTTACCAATCCCCACCACCATATGGGTTTCAAACACCGTCGCCGTTGGTGATGCAAACACCTCCACATTCACTATTCTATCAAGGTGGCTCATCGTCCCAACTCCGACAACCAGATGCCCTACCGAAAGAACCAGAATCCCCGCCGGAGAAACCACAACTGACGCCAGAAGCTGGACAAATGAGGAATCTAGCGCGTAACCGTCGACGGCCGTCATGTGGCACTGAATCCGGCGGGCACAGACATTTATTTTTGTATTTAAATTTACTTGTACAAATATTTTGAATATTTTGATATTATTTGATGTATAAAATAGAATTTTTTTTAGTTATTACTTAAAAACCCTAAATTAATTTATTAAAAATTTATAAATTTATTATTTATAATTAAATGCATAATTTAATTGACAACCTTAAACCCTTAACCTAAAAACCCTAACCCTAACCCTTAACTTAAAACACCAACCCTTAAATTCAAAACCTTAAACCCTTAACTTAAAAACCATAAACCCTTAACCTAAAAACCCTAACCCTTAACTTAAAAACTCTAAACTCTTAACCTAAAAACCCTAAACCCTTAACCTAAAAACCCTAAACCCTTAAATTAAAAACCATAAACCCTTAACTTAAAAATCTTAAACCTTAAATTAAAACCCTAACCCTTAACTTAAAAATCCTAAAACCTTAAATTAAAAACCCTAAACCCTAAAACTTTAAAACTCTAAACCCTTAAATTAAAACCCTAAACTCTTAACTTAAAACCATAACTCTTAACTTTAAAACCCTAAACCCTTACCTTAAAAATCGTAACCCTTAAATTAAAAACCCTAAACCTTTAACTTTTAAACCATAAACCCTTAACTTAAAAACCTTAACCCTTTAACTTAAAAATCCTAACCCTTAACTTAAAAACCCTAAACCCTTAAATTAAAAACCCTATCCTTGTTGGTAAACTGATTACCAACTTCACATTCACTCGAATCTAGCCTTGAACTTGTACGACCACGCAATCGGTGTGGTAGATCTGGAAATTCTAACGCATCATCTATAGACAGATCGACATTATGCATGTGGGCTAGAGGTGAGTATGCTCTGAATCGTGGATTTTCTTCTTCATCTGAACTCCTTTCAGCATCTTCAGGTTCTGTTGGAATAGGCTCCGGTTCAGAAAATAAGCCAACTTCTGCACCATCGGGCCCGGGCTCTCGAGGTGGATCCATATCGGAGTCATCTTCTAACCCACAATCATCTGCAGCGTACGAGGTCCCCTCACCGGTTGACGACGTAGGGAGTACATCATCTCTTCTTCTGGGTATTTCATAATGTCTCCAATTGGATTTAGATTGCCAACCACTAGAACTTGATATCATTCCCCAGTACGTATTTCCAGTATCAAACATCGAGCCACTGACGTATATGTCCCATCCACCGACAGAGTGTCTTGTGGGGGATGTGCATTCAACACCGCTACCAAATATGGGTTGTTTCGTGTTTTGTAACCCGCTAATCGAATGTTGGCCAGGGGTCGTGTATACATCTCGAACACCGGTCGCAAGTACATCATTTGGCGATGTAAATTGTACATATAACTCAATATAAGGTGCTCCACTAGCATGATGAGTCTGCGCCATTGCCTCCAAGCTACGAGTACCTTTTATGTCGAACGAGTCATATGTCACAGGATCAACAGAAGAACAAAATCGATACATAATAGATAGAACTTTCATTTGCATCGTTCCGAAAATTTTACGCCTAATTCTTTTACGAAGTTCTGTCAAATCTATATTCTGGTTAAAAACCAGTCGTACCGTATTCTCCGACAAAAAAACAACACCATTCTTGGTGTGGCAAACCTCACCATCGTAGTAAATAACAAAGACTATATCGTTCACTCATATTTGAAACTCTAACCTTCTTAGCCTCTCTAAATTGTTTCTGCTGTGACTTATGCATTCTGAGAACATTTTTTGCCTCATTTATAGCCTCAGCCCAAACATGCTACTGTAGCAAAAGTGCGTCCACTGGGTGCGATTTCACAAATTCTTCTCATAAAGCATCCTGCTAAAAGCGATTTTATACTATTTGCTCAGAAACGTCAAGTCGAAATTATTTTTCCAGGACCTACTGTAGCAAAAGCGCGTCCACGTGGGCGCGATTTCACAAATTCTTCTCATAAAGCATCCTGCTTGAAACGTTTTTTAAAACAATTTACTCAGAAACGTCAACTCGAAATTATTTCTTCCAGTACCAACTGTAGCAAAAGTGCGTCCACGTGGGTGTGGTTTCACAAATTCTTCTCATAAAGCATCCTGCTTGAAGCGTTTTTTAAAACTATTTACTCAGAAACGTCAACTCGAAATTATTTCTTCCAGGACCAACTGTAGCAAAAGCGCGTCCACGAGGGCTCGATTTCACAAATTCTTCTCATAAAGCATCCTGCTTGAAGCGTTTTTTAAACTATTTGCTCAGAAACGTCAACTCGAAATTATTTTTCCACGACCTACTGTAGCAAAAGCGCATACACGTGGGCGCGACTTCAAAAATCCTTCTGATAAATCATCCTGCTTTGATTTTATCTTCAAAACCCATAAACACGAAACGTAATCCAATTTTGAATAAAATTTAATTAATTTAATTATGAAACCCTAAACTGTAATCCCTTATTTGTTTAGTTTTTTCTCCAAAAACCCTAAAAATCCTAACATGGGAAACACGGCGAAATCACGTCCACAGGGGCGCGCTACGTGGCAGCAAATCGCGTCACGTCGGTAGCGCTTTTCAACGTGGACACAAAGCGTCTTGGCGTGGGACTTAATTCTTTGCCACGTCAGCAAACCGCACTGACGTAGACGCGATTTGCTGACACATCCCCTGCCATCGCGCTGACATGGACACAATTTAGGGGAAAAGGGCCCATTCCGGTAAATAATAAAATATCGGGCCCATTTTGGTAAAATTAAAAAAAATTGGCTTTTTTTGGTATTTTACCCACGATTTTTCTCTTAAAATGAATATTTTAATTAAGTTTTAATTTACAATTTACTATTTAAATTATACAATTTTCTCTTTTTGCTACTTGTATTTTTTTTTATCATAAATGGTATTTAAATTATTTTTTTCTCTTAATTCGTGTTCCTGTTAGTCAAATCGTTAGGACTATTTTATAAAAAAATAGCGAACCTACAATTGGCATCTAAATTGAGTTATTTTTTTCACATTTTTATAAATTGAAATTTACGATTGCATCGAATTTCTCAATATCAAATCTCATTACCATATCTAAACGGGTTAATTACGGAATCCAAACTAAACTCTGATACCAATTTGTTAGGGATCGACCCGTATAAACAACGAAATAGAAAATGTAGAGAAGATCAAATACAAATATTTTACGTGGAAAACTCCTCTGAAGAGGATAAAAATCATGGGAAAAAAAAGCTTCACTAAAACGAAAAAATAATCTGAATGAGTCTAAGATGGAGATAACACAAAAATAAACAAACCCTAAACTTCGAAAACAAAACTCTCTAATTAAAACAAGAAATTCCCTTGAAGCTCTCTCAAAACTCTTAATCTTCTCTTAATCTTAATGTGATGAAGATATCAATTCTAAAGTAACAAAGGCCCTTTAATATGCTGAAGTTCATGTGAATATATGACTATAATATCCATAGAATAATTATAGTTTACATGGCAACAAATAACAGAGTTTAACGGAAAAGAAACTCGATTTATGTAAGAACACGTCGCTACATCGCAACGTCCCAAATCGCCTTGTCACAACATCGTCTGTCATCATGACGTCGAGAAACTCCTCGTCATGACGTCGAAAATCTCCAAATAGTGGAAACTCATTAACACCAAATAAGTAACTGCTAGTTGACAAAAAAAAAAAAACTAAAGACTCTAATTACATTTACATTGATAATATTATAAAAATAAATCGTCAAAATTAATTATGCTAAAATAAGTATAATAATTAAATTTAAAATAGGTGTACATTAAAGAGACGAAAGTCATAGTTTCACCATTTATAATAAATAAAACCATAACATTTCACTTAATAAATGTAATTTATGAAATATTATTCTGAAAATATTCAAAGATCTACCGTATCGTATCTTTCATCACATGCATGCATACACGCCAACTCCTTCAACTTTGAAATTTGAATTCTGAAATTAAATTTATTTCAAACTTAAACAGGGCCATTTTTAAAAAAATTCTTTTGAACCTCTAGCCACGTAAGCACATACGAGAGAACTTTATCCATTTACTACCACGTGTCCATATCTTATTAACCTGATCGATCAGAACCATCCATTGGATTTGGACCCACTAGCAGTAATCGGATTGCTAAGATAATGCCACGTGTAATTATTCTTTGTACTTATCCTCTCTATTATAATTTATAACAAGCAGTCAAAAGATCTGTTTTAGAGTTGTATTAATTTTTTTTAAAACTTACACGTGTCAGTAAATAAAAGGCTTTCGTCATTGTCCGTTACCCAACTGTCTGCTATAAATAAGCCGTGGCTTATAGTTTGGCTTCCAATGTTTCCATGGCCTTTCAGAGAAAATAAAAGAAAAAACCTTCTAGAAACTTCAAAAGAAATGGAAAGTTTCGAGTTTTCAACTGAGTTGGTTCCGGGTTTACCCAATGAACTCGGTCTTGAGTGCTTAACTCGGTTACCTTACACAGCTCACAGACTCGCCTCCGGAGTATGTCACCGATGGCGGGATTTGTTCCAAAGCTCAGATTTTCATTATCACCGCAAAAAATTAGGGTACACCCAGAAAGTCGCTTGCTTGGTTCAAGCCTTTAGTGGTGGAACAGTGAATGGACCTAAAAGACCGGGTGAGTTACCGAGTTATGGAATTTCTGTGTTTGAATCGTTGAATCGGGGCTGGTATAGACTGCCCCCTGTTCCCAAGTACCCAAATGGGTTGCCTTTGTTTTGTCAATTGGCTAGCTGTGAAGGGAAGCTAGTGGTGATGGGCGGGTGGAACCCAGTGAGTTACGACCCGGTTGCTGACGTTTTTATCTATGATTTCACGACTCAGCAATGGAGACAAGGGAAGGATATGCCGTCCACAAGGTCCTTCTTTGCAATTGGAGCATGTTCAGGTCGGGTCTATATTGCGGGCGGGCATGACGAGAACAAGAACGCGTTGAGAACCGCGTGGGTTTATGATTTGAGAAAGGATGAGTGGGATCAGCTGGGTGAGTTGAGTAAAGAGCGAGACGAGTGTGAAGGTGTGGTGATTGGGGAAGACGAGTTCTGGGTCGTGAGCGGGTACGGGACAGAGAGGCAGGGTCAATTCGATGGGAGTGCTGATGTTTACGAGTTCAAGTCGGGTGAATGGAGGGTGGCCGAAGGGATTTGGGAACCGGGTCAGTGCCCGAGGTCGAGTGTTGGGATCGGGAAAGGCGGGAAATTGATGAACTGGGCAGAGCTGAACACTGCCGTTCGGGTCGGAGCAAGGGGGATTATGCTTGGGGGACGGGTGTTGGTTACCGGGTCGGAGTATCAAGGTGGACCGCATGGATTTTACATGGTGGAAGTCAAGGAAGGGCAAATTGGTAAATTGGAGAAAATCAATGTGCCCGATGAGTTTTCTGGGTTTGTCCAGTCAGGCTGCTTTGTGGAAATCTGATGCAGTAAGCATAAGCAATAATATCAGAGCGGAAAGCAAAAATAGTAAAAAAGGAATATTATTAGGTAAATTTGTTATGATTTCGGTTTTGGACCTCCAAATTTTGTGTACTTTCAATTTTGATGTAGATAAAGCAGCAGTTTTTCTTCGTCTTTTTTGAATTTGATGGATAAGTATTATGAATACATATAAGAGAAAAAAGTATTTGAAGTTTTAGATTTTAATTGTAGGATACACACACCTTGTAGAATTAAGAGTTTTAAATGTTAAATTTACAGCATATTTTATTTGGTTTATCTGGCCACCCTTTTACTTTTGTTGAAGTCAAAGTTTTGCTATTGAATTTTTTACTGTTTGAAACCATTAAATTTATTAATCAGAATAATATGATGTATTTTTAAGTATTTAAATTGAAAATAGCATATTCAGATGACATTATATATTTGTTCTTAAATCACATCATTTAACTTAACATATTTCATATTTAATAGTTAGGGTTGGGTCTTAATTTAAACTATACTCATTAAATTTACTAATTAAAATATTTTGATTTTTTGTGAGGATAATGTCAAAAGTTGTATAAGATTTTGTAGATAGCAATATTTGACTTAATGAATTTAATTATCACCATTTAATTATGATTAAGATTTCAAAATATAAAAATTTAAAATTTAAAATATCAAATTAAAAATAAAAATTAAATTCACAATTTACCTTTAATAAAATAGTTGAATTTTGTTTTATGTTATACCCTTGCTGATAGGATTCTTAAATAAAAATACAACTTCGTTGATCATTTCTACAAATTTATTTAAGCTTGCTTGAGTTGACTAATATATGACATGATATCTTAGCTCTATAAAAAGAAAGAAAAATAAATTATATCTTAGTAGGTCTCAACCAAGAGCATTAAATAATCAATAGGCTAATATCTAGAGGTGTTCATGGGTCAGGTCGAATCGGATCTAAGCATGATATTGACATACTTTTTATTTGTCCAATCTCGACTCGGCCCGAAATCTAGGTCTGAAATTTTGCCCAAATTTGCTCATATTTGTAAAAGACTAACCCTAGTCATTTTAGGCCCGTCCAAATTATTTTTTAATTTTTTTTAAAAATATTTATTTTATTTTATTTTAATATTTAATAAATTTATACATTTTTTATATAGTATCTTAACATTATTTTAATATTTACATTATAGTAGCATTATATATTTAGTATAAGTTTATTTTTTTAATGTCTTCTAAATTATATAATATATAAAAATAACATAATATAAAATATTATAAACTTAAAACAACTCGGGCCTTGAATGTTCAAGCCTGAGCTCAACCCATATTTTATACGGGCTTAATTTTTTTGCCCAAGCCCAATTTTTAGGCCTAATTTTTTTCCCACACCCTCCCAAATTTTGGGCTGGCCTTTAGGACTAAACGAGTAGCCTGACCCGTGAACAGGCCTAGTCATATTGAATTTTGAAACTATAAACATTTTTTTCTGCCTTTTTTAAACATTTTGCTGAGGACCATAAAAGAGAAGTTGTGCAAAGTTTAGAAACAAATTGCATACAAACACATAATTTGTTGTCAAATTTTGAAGCTTTTAAATTTTAATAGTAGAGTTTAGGGCTTGTCGTTGACTTCGATCTTTGTAGAAGCCAATATTTGAGACTCCCTTACTGGAGTAGCAGAGTAAACCCTTACATCCCTAGGCTTTTTAAATCCAACATTTGAAAATGCACCAGAGGCTCCATGTTTGTTCATCTCCCTGCCTCTGACTTTATTTCTTTTTTGAATCGTTGATTCCATTCTTTGAGCCTTTGCCGTCAGGATAGCAAAGTCTCAAATTTCTAACATGGATAACAACAAAAAGAGTTCTATGTTCAATCCTCCTTCAAATCTGATACAAAGGCCTTCCTTATATGGGACCAAATCTTTAGTGTATTTCCTCAACCGGATGAATTCTCGTTCATACTCGAACACAGTCATTTTCCCCTGTCTGAGCACTAGGAATTCCTTATTCATTTTATCAATGAAAAGCCTATTAATAAACTTCTCTCTAAACTTCTTCAAGAAAAATTCCTAGTTCAATTTAGGGGTGAGCATTCGATCGAATCGAATCGAATCGAAAATTTTCGAGTTAATCAAGTTTTTGAATCTCATTTTATCATCCTAACTTTATTTGAAGTTTTCTCGAATCGAGTCGAGTGAGATGGAATTCGAATCGAATCGAATCGAATCGAATATATTTGTTCGAGTTAAATTTTAAAAAATAATTTTGGGTCCTTTTTACCATTGTCACCCATCGTAATAAAATTTGTCCACCTTAATCAAATTTTTTATTAACTTTCATCACCTCATAATTTATTTATTAATTTTTTATATACTGGTTAGCTTCTTTGCTTGCTTAGTTGTTTCAATTATCTTGATTCTTGTCACTATGTAATTTGGAATTAAAAATATATTAAATGTAAAATATAATTTTTAATAAAAGTTATTCTAAAAATAAAATGTGAAATTGATACCAATATAAAATTTTAACACGAATATTTTATGGCATAATTAATAATTCAATTTTAATATAAATATTCAATATGACTAAACAATTCAATAATATAAATAATATAAAATGTGAAATTTAATTTAATAATATAAATAGTAGATATAAATAAAATTATTACTATTTATGTTTAGTGATTTATTTTGGGATAATTTTGATTTTTTATTTGAGAGTAAAGGGTGAGAAGTAAAAGTTTAAAGGAAAAAAAAAGTTTTTGGGAATAAAAGTTTGAGGGAAAGTAAATAGGGGAGAGTAAAATTTTGGAGGGAAAATATAAAAAAAAAAATTGGAGGGGGGAGGGTTTGGGATAGATGGGAGGTGGGATGAGAAGGGAATAAAAGTTTTAGGGGAAAAGTGAGAGGGAGTAAAAATTTTGGGGGAAAATAAAAGGTTTTGAGGGTTTTTGGGAGTAAAATTTTGAGAAAAAGTAAATGGGAGAGTAAAATTTTGGTGGGAAATGGATTTTGGGTAGATTGGGGGGTTGGGAGGGGAGGGGAGTAAAAGTTTTTGGGGGAAAGTGGGAAGGAGTAAAAGTTTTGAAGGAAAAGTAAAAAAGTTTGGGAGTTCGGGGTAAAAATGTAAAATATTATAGTTTGATATTCGAATTATTCGAATTTGAAAACTCAACTCAATTCGAACTCGAAATTCGAAAAAAAATCGAGTTGATTCGAATAACTCGATTAACTCGAATAACTCGATGAACTCGAATAACTTGATTCGTTTAACTCGAAATTCAAATTTTTTTTCGATTTTTTCGAGTCGAATCGAGTTTTGCTCACCCCTAATTCAATTGATCTCTAGGAATGGTAATGGTTACAATATTCCACCATTGATAAGCTTCGTCTTCTAGCAAGGAAATCGTGCGTTGAAGACTACCAATTAGAGAGCATTGTAACTCTTTTGCCACAGGAAAAACTCGCGACAGCCAATTTTCGGCCACCAATGAGTCATCCTCCTTACTTCCTTTAAATTCTTTCGTCATTGTAACACCTCAAATCCGGCCTCTATCGTTGGATTAGAGTCATGGGTAATACTAACCAACCAGAACATTTAATTACAATAGAAGCAAAGGTGCAAGCTGAATATTAACATCATATTATACAGAGAGTAGAACATGCTAATTTAATGTTTCCATATTATTATCTTAAACAACCGAATGATGAGATATGCTATTCAATGCTAAACTTGATCTTCCACTATTTACACTCTTATCACTTTTTATCCCCTCTTAAAACTAGAAGTTGGATACATAGCAAGACTATTCTAATTATTAGCATCAGAGTATCAGATTATACTCTGGCTATCTACATCCTAAGATATTAGTAGAATAACCTACTTCACCTAGTTAAGATTCGCTACTTCATTTAAAATTAGCGTAAAAATACTCTTATAGTCCTTAATATGAATTTATGGGACCCTTAAAATAACTAGAAAATAAATAGGAACTAATTTGAAACAATTTAAAAGGGTTTGGGGAAATTTTCAAAAAATTTAGAAACAAGGGTCACACAGCCGTGTGATATGCCCTAGGCCATGTGGCTTTCAAAATTGGGACACATGGCAGTGTCCTAACCCGTGTCTCTACCCATATAACTCACTGACTTGAGACACATGGTCGTGTCCCAACCCGTATAACTCACTGACTTGGGTTACACAGTTGTGTCGTAGGTCGTGTGCCAGACCGTGTGAAACCTGCACTAAAATTTACAATACACACGACTGTGTGTATCACACGGTCGTGTGATAGACCGTGTCTCAGGCCGTATGTACCTAAATGCACCTTAAAACTCAAGTTTACCAAATCATGCTTACTTGGACACTAAGCAACCCAACTACTAGCCATTTAACCTATTCAAAACACAATTAAACATGTTTAAAACATGTCAAAACATCCATCTTAAGTGTCTAACCAATGTACCTTCATTGGTACCACATTTTATATTTCCAAACATATCATTAAGACATTAACCATCCAAACATTCATTCATACCAAATGACCATAATTGAGCTAATGTTTTAGCTATTTAAGCTACCAAGCTTAAAAATAAAACACATGCAAAACATTAAGCTTGACTACATACCAAAACATAAATTAAGCCTCAACTTTAAGATAGTGTCTCTAGATCATTAGACTAAAGACTATTGCAGCTAACTCTAAGTCATGTGTGGATAATTACGTTCATGCATTTTTAGTTGACGAGACGCATACGCGATCACTTTCCTGTATTTCATTAAAACACAACCTAGACCACTCAATGAAGCATCACTGTAGACCACGAAATCTTTTCTCGATTCTAGTAAAATTAGCACCGGCGCTTCAGTTAACATCTGTTTCAATTTCTCAAAATTTTTTTTGCACTGATTGCTCCAAATGAACTGAACATTCTTTTGTAACAGCTTTGTCATCGGCAAGGCTATCTTCAAAAATCCATTTACGAATCTTCGGTAATAACCAGCTAAACCAAGAAAACTGCAGACTTCTGACACATTTCTCGGTGTTTTCCACTGAACAATAGCCTCAATTTTTTTCGAATAAAATCTAACTCCATCCACCGAGATAATATGCCCTAGAACACGACTTCTGATAACCAAAATTCACACTTGCTAGGCTTTCCATATGATTATTTCTCTTACAACAAGTGCAAAATGATTCTAAGGTGTTGCTCATGCTCGGATTCAAATTTCGAGTAGATCAAGATGTCATCAATGGAAACTACCACAAATTGATCCAAATAAGGTTGGAAGATACGGTTTATGAGATCCATGAATACCGCCAAGGCCTTAGTCAACCTAAAAGGCATCACCAAAAATTTATAATGGCCATAACGCATACGAAACACCGTTTTAGGTACGTCACTATCTTTTACTTTCAGCTTGATAGTAACCAGATCTCAAATCAATATTAGAAAAGACAGAAGCTCATTTTAGTTGATCAAGCAAATCATCGATACGAGGTAGGGGGTACCGATTCTTAATCGTCAACTTATTCAGTTGTCGATAATCTATACAAAGTCGCATTGAGACATCTTTCTTTTTAAAGAATAATACTAGAGCTCCCCAGGGTGATATATTAGGGCATATAAAGCCACGATCCAGTAAATTTGCAATTTCACTTTCAATTCCTTCAGCTCTATGGGTGCCATATGATAAAGGGACATTGACACTAGAGTCGTACCAAGAAACACTGCAATTGCCAATTCAACCTCCTGATCTATTGGTAATCCTAATAATTTTTCAAGAAACACATCAGGGAATTCACAAATAGTATGAATCTTACTGCTCTGACTATCACCAGAATTTGAGTCAAATAATACGAAATAATACGAGTCAAACCACTCGTTCAGACACCATTCAACTCAATCATGTTATCGTCTGCACTCTGAACCACAAACTTCTTTTTATAGCAATCTAGAATCACTTCATGTTCAGTAAGCCAATCCATACCCAAAATCAGATCAAATCGCAAAACGGAATTATCAACAAGTCAACAGGCAAGGATATATTTTGTATTTCTAACGGGTACTTTTTACGCACTTGATCAACTAACACAAACTGCCCCAAAGGACTTGACACAACCATAGATACTCTAGACACTTCCTGATTTGACTAACTCAGAAATAACATGCGAGTGTGAAGATCCCAAATCTATCAAAGCATAAATATGTTCTGAATGTAAAAAAAAGAAACCTGCAACAACGTTGGTAGCATCACCTTCCTCGCGTGTCCGTGCAACATATGCTCGAGCTGGCGCTCTAGCCTTTGTCTTATGAGTAAAAATATCACTTCCCTTTCTAATATTGCCTTTGACAAAAGAACCACCATGGCTTGATCCACGACCCCTAGATGCAGGTACATACCTCTGAGAAGAAATTGGGGTAGCATTATCATTTTTTGGACACTCTCAAGCAAAATGCTCTATAGATCCACATCGAAAACAAGCTCGAGTTAGCTCCCAACATTCACCCCAATGTTTTTTCCCACAGTATTCACAATTCAAAATGTCAATATCCCTGGATGGACCTCGCACATTACCCGTAAACATAGTCCATTTTCGATCACTATTTTTATCAGATCAGTCAGACTTAAAGGTCGATTTCTAACAGTACAAGTAATCTCACCCATTTTATCAAGACCCAAAGCTTGTTCTATCATTTTTGCCCGTTCAACTAGATCAACGAACTCTATGGTTTGATGCGATACTAGATGTACTCAAAGTTCATCACGTAGCCTGTGCAGAAATCATTTACAACTTTCAATTTTAGATGACACAAATTCAATAGCATACTTACCAAGTTGTAAAAATTCCCGTTCATAATCAACCATTGTCATTTCGCTCTGCTTTAATAGTAAAAACTCTTGCTCCTTATCTTCGAGATACAATTCTCTGACGTATTTCTTTTGGAATTCCTTTTGAAAGAATTCCCAATCAGCCCGTGTGATAGGTACGTGGTGTGTTACTGACTGCCACCAAGTATACGCTTCTCCTTGCAGTAGAGAAACAACAAAAATTACACTTTTGCGAGGGTTGCATTCAATTTGATGTAAGACACGTTTATTAGATTCAATCCAAACTTCAGCTGCTGTGGGATCAACCCCTTTCAACCCTAAAAATTCAGTTGTACCAAATCTTCGCAATTCTTTTATCGGAGCCCGTCGAATAGTAGGTGTAGGTATTGTAGCCGAAGTAGTTCCTGCAACACATTGAAGAGCATCAGCGATAGCTCGAAGTAAATTTGAATAAACTACTCCCTCATTATTACCTCGCTCAACATTAGGTTGTTGAGCACTAACTGGGTTAGCATTTACTATTATCGACTCAATTTTTTCATAATCCGCAGTATAATCATCGCTAGAGTAAAACACTTATTCAATTTCATTATCTGATTCATTTGCTAACTTTTAACTATAAAAAAATAGTTATAATTAGCATCCAAATCTCGAGTCAGACTCGACTCAGTGTTGGCATGTACCTCTAAACTCAATTCTGAGTTTGATTTAGTCCAAGAATTGGCTAAACTTGTAACTCTAATACCACTAAATGTAACACCCCTAACCCGCCTCCGTCGTTGGATTAGAGTCACGGGCGTTACTAACAAATCAGAACATTTAATTACAACATAAACAAAGGTGCAAACTGACTATTAACATCATATTATACAGAGAGCAGAACATGCTAATTTAATGTTTCCATATTATTATCTTAAACAACCGAATGATGAGATAAGCTATGCAATGCTAAACTTGGTCTTCCACTATTTACACTCTTATCACTATTTATCTCCTCTTAAAGTTAGAAGTTAGATACACAACAAGACTATTCTAATTATTAGCCTCAGATTATCGGATTATACTCTGACTATCTATATCCAATGATATTAATAGAATGACCTACTTCACCTAGTTAAGGTTCACTACTTCATTTAAAATTAGCATAAAGGTACTCTAACAGTCCTTAATATGACTTTATAGGACCCTAAAAATAATCAGAACACAAATAGGGACTAATTTGAAATAATTCAAAAGGGTTTGGGAAAAATTTTAAAAAAATAGAAACAAGGGTCACACGGATGTGTGATATGCCCTAAGCCGTATGGCTTTCAAAGTTGGGACAAACGGTCGTGTCCCAACCCATGTAACTTATTGACTTGAGACACACGGTCATGTCCCTGCCCGTGTAACTCACCGACTTGGGTTACACAGTAGTGTGGTCGGTCGTGTGCCAAACCGTGTGAAACCTGCACTAAAATTTACAAGACACACAACTGTATGTATCACACAGTCGTGTGATAGACCGTGTCTCAGGCCGTGTGTACCTAAATGCACCTTAAAACTCAAGTTTATCAAATGATGCTTACTTGGACACTAAGCAACCCAATTACCAACCATTTAACCTATTCAAAACATAATTAAACATGTTTAAAATATGTCAAAACATCCATCTTAAGTGTCTAACCAATGTACCCTCATTGGTACCACATTTTATATTTCCAAACATATCAATAAGACATTAACCATCCGAACATTCATTCAAACCAAATGACCATAATTGAACTAATGTTTTAACTATTTAGGCTACCAAGCTTAAAATTAAAACACATACAAAACATTAAGCTTAACTACATACCAAAACATAGATTAAGCCTCAACTTTAAGAACAAATCAATATCATTACACATAGGACTCCTAAAATCATCACATTACATAACAACTATCATTCAAGAGACCTCCTAGGTACATGCCATTACAAAATAAAACATCACCACACTTGAGTCTGAGATTGCTGATGGATGACGAGTTGGCGATAAGCTGAAAGGTACCTAACCTGCGACGGGAAACAAAACCATGCGCTGAGTATAATTCAGTGGTATTTCCATAATTCGAACAATTAAAACTTGATGTAAATAATTAAGATATAAGGTGCATTTGAGTAATGTCATATAGTATATCAAATTCATCATGCTAATTTATTCATTCTTGTTCACATTCAACAAATCTTGCAAATTCCAATACATGACAATAACATTTCATAAGGTATTTGATAAATCAACTCATACAATGGCGTTATTCATTTCTATTTCCAATCCATGAGTTCAACAAACATAATTTATCAAAAATCACAACAAAATCTACCATTTCATATTTCATTTCACATCTCATTTTAATTTCCCATCCTTTATTATTTCAATATCCACCTCATTGATTATAATAATTTATTTTCCCTTATTAACACATCTCGGACTCGGATGGGTATACTGATCCGACCAATATACCAGTTTGACACCCAGTGCCTCATCAGATAAATCTGAAGCAAATTACGCACAGTGCTATAAAAAGTTGGTACCAAGTGTCTCATCGGTTAAACAAAAGTAAATTGGTGCACACTGCCTCATCAACTCAAGGTCGAAGAAATCCCTGAACTCTTCTTATTCTATGGCATGCGATCTATATCCGACCTAGCCCGAAACAGTTCATAGGATTTCATTTCACTTTTCAATACAACCATGTCCCAATTTCATAAATGTACAAGATACATATAAGTATATATTCAAGTTGGTAGCAACCACAATTTCTCGATACACACATTCATTTCAATATTCATAAAAATACCACACTTCTTGATATTCATAGTTAGTTCATTCTAATCATCAATTGATTCAATTCATCCCAAAATACAAGAGTTCTCACCTCAAATACTTACCATATGCAAACAATTTAGTATGCAATAAGTTGTAATTTATTTCGGTTTATAGAAACACAAATTGTATATTCTAAGCTACTCGACGTCGACCTTTTCTTTCCCCTTCTTACTCGAGGATTCCAAAACGACGTTCGCTATAGAATAAAATAATTACAATAGATTAATAATACACAACTTAATTTTTATTAAATTTCAAATTTTATACTATATTTTGCTTAATCTTCGATTTAGTCCCTAAAACGAGACTAGTTAAATCTCCACATTTAACCTCAAATTTTTATACTAATTTCCTTATAAGCTAAATTTAGCTCCTTATTTTCAATTCTACCCCTAAGTTTTGAATTTTTCACAATTTGGTCCCTATTGTTCAAAATCAACTATTAACTCCACAATTAGTCCTTTTTCACTTCTAACTTTAAAATAGATCAAATTAACCATTAAAATTCTAACAAGTTAACGATGGTAACATCATCACTCTTAAATAATACTAAAAATTATAACGTGAGTCAACTAGTTCTAAGTATCGGGATTCTAAAAATGTAAAAATTATAAGAAAATGGACTAAATTGACTAACCAATTTGGATTTGAACCCCCTAGCCATATGTTTCCTTGATATTTTCTTTCTTTCTTCTTTCTTTTATTGTTTACATGAAAGAAATCCATCCCTTCCACTTTCATTCTTATTTCACTTATTTTACTTTAATTTTTATTTATTTATTATAATATTTTTAAAGTTAACTTAAATGTGTAACATATATATAATACACATAACATTAATGACCTTCCTCTACAACTAAAATGAAGGTATAATTGCTAACTTTAGCCCCTTTAATTTATTTTAAATCTATAATTCAACTTTTAGCCCTTACGTAATTTAATCCTTGTACCTTAATAGCTCTTAATTTCATAAAATTACTAATCCAAAAACAAAATATTATTCGTCTATAATATTATTAAATATTTACGGATTCAGTTTACGGAAATAAAGATCGAAAACTACACTTTCCGTCTCCCCTAACTATCGGGTCGTTACATGACCCTAATATTGGGTGTCACGACTTAGTACAAATGTAACTTAATTGTTTACTTAAGTAAAAAGTTGTTTTTTCTTGAACATTTGCATAGTTATGAGAGCTTTGAATTGAATTACTTAGTTTATATATATACAATGCATGATTAAAATTGTGACGTATCGTAGTTAAAATTTTAGTAACACCTATGTTTAACTCCAAATCTAACATAAATGCTTTTAGACGCTGATTTACAACAATATATTCAGGTTTGAACCCGCTGCTCAACTTGCTCTGTATGCGTAATAGACCCATCTCGCCACTCCTTTGGCATGGTCCTGGCATCGTCCCTCCAAGCGTGGACCCATTTTAGATCACTTCCTTTACCCACAACAATAAGTTTAAGTGATTTTAGTGAGGCAAACATCAATTACCTGTATTGTATTTAACACTTCCTTTATCCACCTCATTATACTTATTCTTCAACTTAGCTCTGGTGTATATCATTCTAAGGTTTTTCCTCCTTCATACCATGGTGTTGTACCTTACCTTGACATCATATCTTACATCTGTTCCTTTTCTTATGCAATACTTGCATTTTTCACTTCACCTTCTCATGTTTTCCTTAATCAGACTCATTCTTTTGTATTCGCCACATACTCTGGTGAATGCTCTCGTAATTACTCTATTTATCTCTTATCAGAGATCTATTCACCCAAAACGCTGTCATTTCAGCATTCATCAACCCTTGGTTGTCGTATCATTGAAATCCTTTAACGGTTACCCATAGTCAGTCAACATTATTTCAAAATTACACGATTAAGATCCTTTATTGAAAATATGCTCCCATAAGTTGGCTTATAACTTCTCTATCTACTTTCAATTTATCATTCTTATCAGAACAAAATCTAGTATTCTACAACATGTAAATTACACTAATTATTCTTACGAGTCTTGCTAGTTGTGCCACATCCATTTATTTTATGGCTCACTTTAAGATTCAACCCTCTTAAGACTTCACCGTACATACAGTTTCATCTGATTTTTTGCTATAGAAGCTTTTCCTCCATACTGTGCCATAAAGGCTTATCTTTTTATGACATGTCACAAAGGCTTCCTTGTTACATTATGCCACAAACGTATTTCTTTTTAGAATTTCCTCCAAGACTTTTCCTTCAGACTATACCACGAGGACATTTCCTTTCATGGATTACCATAGAGGCTTTTCATTCTATATATTGCCATGAGGCTTTCTTTTTTAGAGGTTGCCACAAAGGCTTTCCTTTATAAAGGTTTCCTACAAAGGTTTTCCTTTATAGAGGTTTGCCATAAAGGCTTTCCTTGTAGAGGTTCACCACAAAGGCTTCCTCTATAGAGGTTCGCCATAGAGATTTTCCTTTGCAGAGTTTTTCCACAAAGGCTTTCCTTTTGGAAGTTTACTATCAAGAGTTTCCTTTGCATAGTTTTGCCACAAAATATTTCCTTTCAGAGTTTTGTTACAAAATCTTTTCTTTTTCTAGCACATTCATAATAGGGATTCGCTTAGACTCATATTACGTGAGGTTTCCCTTCATCGCCTTGGGTCATGCAGAAAACTCTACTAGGTAATAACCTTTTTATAGTTGTTTTCATATGATGCCACAACCTACCAGTTATGGTCTTATACAATATGGTCTTTCCATATGACGCCATAGCCCACCAACTATGGTATTACATGATATGGTGCCATGGAGTTTTCTTTTCAAGGAATTGTGTTTAAAGTCCCAACGGAGTCCTTTAGACAACTCCGTGAAGACAGACATAGACTCATCTTACATTGATTTACTCCTAACAGACATGACATTAGACCTTAATGTTCTTATACAAGCATTCTTCGTCCTTAACATATTAGACCTCTCATGCATTTAAACCAACTTAACATATATCTCAGACATTTACTTATAACCATACTTTCGACTTTAGACTTCTCATCATATACTCTAAACCTAACAGATTCATACAAGCTATACAGGTAAATCTTGTCCAATAATCATATGCCAACATATTCATCATACCATCCCTATTAGGTTTAAATATCAGTTCATACGATCTTTTGTAGAAGCATCTAGAATAAAAATCATACATATACAAGAGTTAGCTTAGGGACTCACCTAATAACCTCGAAGGGCAGCTTAGACTCCAGATCCCACTCTTAGCAAGATATTGCATAAACCAATGCCTTGTACAATAGAATATCACCATTAAAGCCTGTTTGAGTAGCTTTTACAATAATTTCAAACACTAAATAACCCATAAATGAAGCCTTACTTTATTAGGCATTGATGCAAAATTTACTTTTCCCAAGCCATAAATTTACTTTAACATTGAGAAAAATCACTTAGTAAAACCCAAAATTTTAGATCTATCTTAAACAAGAAAAAAGCTTCTTGTTTCCTTCAGTTCTAGGTTTTAATACTTTAAAGGAAAAATGGAAGAAGATAACTCCCTTTAACCAAACTAGAGTACCTTTTTAACTTAACCCAAGTCTCTATTGGAACTTGGTAAATGTCACATCCATACTGAGTTGACTTATTGCAAATTTGTCACTTTCAAAGAAACCTAATCAATTATCTCATTAACCTTTAACTCTTTTAGTTCAAATTCGGTTAGTCCTAACCAACTTACCTTGTAACCTAATGGCATGAAACCACAGCCACCATGTACACTATGCTACTAGTGTAAACCCATACCTTAAAAATAATTTCACTTAACCACAAATCTCATCCACTAATCATGATAGTTTGACATGGAACCCTTATTCACTTATTTTCATTTTAGAGTCTGCCCACTTTATGTGCCAAAAAAATTGTTACACTACTCCACCAATCATATTGCTTTACTACTATGCAAAATATGCCACATTATCCCATATGGAATCATTTCCCTTAACGTTTGCAATACGCACTATTCATTCAAAGTTTGCCATACCTTTCAGTCCTTTAAGGCTAACTACACATTCTTCAAGGATTCGTTGTAGTCACCGTTCATCTCTTCCAGGGTTCGCCAAAATTGGGGCTTTTTAGGCACATTTATAGAATTCTTATACTTAGCCAAATTCTAATACTATATACACTAACAACTTACTCTATACCTTAATGCCTTAAATAGTATTTGAACACTAATGCTTCACCGGATGGAATGTTATAGCCCCACGCTTGTGAATTACCTTCACTAGATCCCTACCGGACATTTTTACGACATGAACAAGGGGTGTGAGGTTTAATGGTTGTACAACTTTAGTTGTTCTCATTGTTTCTTTCAGTCTCATCGCTTCATGTCACCGATGAGGAGAGGATAGAGAAACACCCATATGTTAAACCAACCATTGTCCCATAACATGACTCCTCATTTCCAGGAGGGTTCTCTAGCTTCAGCTCCTAGAGCTCTCCGACTTGCTGTGGGACTTGGGCTACTTGCTTGAGGAGGAGCGTTGCTTTCGATCTCCTCTCTTTAAGCATTTCTTGAATTCACAAACATTTTTATTTTTTATTACAAAATACAAACTTAGTTTAGTAACACTATAATAGACTAAGCCAGAATTATATAACATGTATTGTGGGGTTTCTAACTAACGTCGATTTTTGAGAATCGGCTAAATTGAAGCTTTGATACTAATAAAATCATAACACCCTACACCTGACCTGATCGTCGAGTCCAAGTATGAGGTGCTACAATTTAAAACAAATTGGACATATGAACCAAATAAAAATCTGACACATTGAGTTCGATAAACTATTCTACAAACTGTGACATTAACCCAAAATATCAAATGACATAAGCTTTAATAGTAGACTTTATGAGGTAATACGCTATGTACAAATAAACAATGTCTAATCAAACATTTGGCGGAAGCCCTTCCATAATTGATATTTATATAATATAAAATATGCTAACTCTCATTCAAAAGTTTAAAATTCATTATTGGTTGGCTGCCATCATTTAAACAGTTTGGTGGAGTGCCCTAGTAACATGGCTCATAAAAACCCAAGAGTACAAAATCAATTGTTTAGATACAAGTTTTTAAATTAGAAACTGGCGAAATCTAACATTTTTCCTATCCCAATGAATACATGTTACAAGTGTAAATGAGAAATGGCTCACGAAAGAGGCTAATGTTCTAGCTGAATCCCTTCTAAATAAAATTTTTCAACCTAAAAACTGAAAATAAGAAAAAGAAACTAAGTAGGTTCATAAGAACTTAGTGAGTTCCATAGAAGTACCACATCACATCAAGATTCAACCAACACTGCATGACCAAAATACTTAGACCATTTAAAAGACACAACACTGCAAGCAGAATACAAATTTCCCTTTTTGAAGTATCCTCTGGCAGATACCATCTGCAAGTGGATATAGTTACTTAGTGGATATTATCCGCCGCCAAATATTGATACCAATATTTGGTGGACACATGTATTGATAACTCTATTAGCATCCCACCATTTTAAACTAACTTTTATAACCATTTCCATGTACTATTTACACTTCATGAAAATATCCATACATCGTCTAAACAGATTTATGCACCTTTATACTAATACATCTCCTTATTTGTTCTAACTTTTTATCCTTTCTCTGAAGAGCCAACATTCCATTTCCATCATGCCGTTTCGTAGAGCCAGTAGACTAATTATACCAACCGAACCTCTAAAAATTCTCCTTGTTAATTTGAAAACTTAAGTGTTCCCCGCAAAGCTGGGTATTCACCAGTCATTGTTTTCATCAATGTGCCATACCAGAAACGAAACATATAGTAACAATTCACCTTTCTTCTTTTCACCATCACACGCATCAATAGTCTGATACCTCTTTTTATCGATCCAGATATGAAGCTTATGCACTAAGGAAGGAGTATTCATATCGATGTACATGCATGACTCATATCTATGATTTACCAACACTACCAGAACATGTATTGCCTCACTTCCATATTTCTTTAGCAGACACACCAAAACCAAATGTTATGAACTTCATGCAGAAATTGGGACAACTCACTTGAGTAAATAGTAGGATAGTTTAAACATATTGATACAATTAAAATACATAAAGTATAAGTGAACTCACCAGAAACCTTCACGCAGGGTTTTATCTACTCGACGGGTTCTTTTCAATTTGCATTGGGACCTTCTCCCATTTCCTTGGCTTAAAATAATCAAATAACTCTTTTAAATATAAAAACAACAAAAATTAAACATAATAGTAAGAATCGATAAACATGGAAACAATTTACAGAACGAAGTTTTCTTCGTGTCTAGTATTTTAGATGAAAACCCTAATGAACAGCTCTTACAACTACCTTTTTCTTTCTGGTAAAAACTTAAAGAAGGATTTAAGAGTTTACTAGCAGACAACTTAGAGAACGTCATTTCCACAAGCTTAATGATCAGTTCCTCTTTTAACAATAAAGAAGACTTTTGAGTTTTCTTTGATGATAATGAAGGTGGTTGTCTTATTTATAGTAAAAGTCTAATCCTAATCTTACTATAAGTAGGTTCTCTAATCAATATCCATGCATACACATTTCCACTAATTAATCACATCTTTCGAGGTTCTCCAAGTGTCTTGGTTATTGACATACTACCTCCACTAGAACGCCATTTGACTTATACATTCTCACTCACCACGCTTTCCAACACAACTAATAAATTTACAGTAACACAAAACACGAATGGCAAACTTTATTAGTGGGAGGATCTGCCAAACAAAGAACTCGCCAACTGCAGAATGAGAGTTCGCAAGCTTGGCGAAGCTTAGTGAAATACTTCGCTAGGGAATTCGCCAACTCCTACTAGTTTAAATCACACGAATTAGGTGGTTTCACCAATTCGATCTTCCAAAAATATCGATTTCCTAGTGAGGGTGTGACAACTCTCCCACCCTTAAAGAAAATTTCATCCCCGAAATTTTGTACCTTTGAAGAGGTGAGAGTACTACTATTTCATGGTGCTTTCCCTCTCCTACGTAGCTTCTTCAACCTTCTGGTTCCTCTACAAAACTCTTACTAAAGGAATTTCTTTATTCCTTAGCTTCTTTATCTCTCTATCCAAAATGCAAATGAGCTCTTCTTCATATAATAGATTTGACCCCACTTCTAACGCCTCTTGTTGCACTGTATGATCTGGATCAGAACGATATCTTATTAGCATTGACACGTGGAAAACATTGTGGATCTTAAACAATTTTAATGGGAGCACTAAACGATACACCACTAGTCTTATAAGCTCCAATACCTCATAAGGTCCAATAAACATTGGGTTAAGTTTCTTTTTAACCTAAAACAAATAATTTTCTTTTAAGGCGAGACCATGATAAATACCTTGTCCCCAACTTCATAGGACACATTTTTCTTTTTTCGATCCTCATATGCTTTTTGGTGATCCTGCATAGTCTTCAAATGATTCATAATAATTAACACTTTCTCTTCTGTTTTGTAAACCAATTTTGGACCAACAAGCTTCTTTTCACTAAGCTCTAACCAGTGGACTAGAGACCTACATTATAACATCCTATTTTTTAGTAGTGTCAGGAACAGTGGTTTCAATACTATTATTTCAACTAGTAAGTTATTGAATTGTTACTTATTTAGAATTTATAGAATTTGGATAGTCTCTTATTAAATTTTTAATTATAAAATTTGAAGTTTAGTGGATAATTAAGTAAAAATGACTAAATAATAAAAGTTACAAAAGTTAATGATTATATGTTAAAAGTAGTATATAGTTTGAAGTGCTTGAATTGTTGGCCTTATATAGTAATTTGACCAGTTCTCAATATAGTTGACGGTCATGATTAATAAATTATGAAATTTGGCTAAAATTTTAACGGCAAAAAGGTAAATTAATTTATTAGTAAATTAAACAAAAGAAAGAAAGCTATCATCTTTCTTTAGTTTTGTCAAAATTTGAAGGAGGGGGAAGCCATTGAAGGAGCTTGGCTTTTGCTTAGATTTCTCTATTTCATGGTAGGAAATTTGCATTTATTTTTAATAATTTTTAAGGTATCAAGATAGTTATAACTAGGTTTAGTTAAACTGGGTATTATTTTGTAAAATTATTGAATGTTTTGTTTTGGATCGTTGTTAAATTTATGATATTTTTGAATTTTTGAGATGATGTTGCAAGTTTGATGTTTAAATCATATTGTTTTGTTAAGCAATTTCGGTGATTTTGTTCATTTAAGACTTAAGTGTTAAATGGTAAAAGTTCATAGGATTTTTATGAAATTATGTCAATTATAAATTGATATAGAGTTATAAGGAATTTGGTTGGTGCGGAACTTAGCTAGGGATGTGAATTGATAAAATTTGAAGTAAGGATTAAATTAAATAAAAATTAATTATTGAGGATAAATTTGTAAATTTTAATTAAAGGGAGTATGGCTTGAATTTAAGTGTAATAGGCCTATTTTGACCAGGCCCAAAGCATACCCAAATCCAAATAAATAAAACCAAACAAAACCAAATTAAAAGTCTATCAATCCAATTACAATAGGGCCGAATTCAGATTGAAGCCCAAATACCAGACCCGATTACAAACCCAGTAGCCCAAAACAAAATTCAGGAGTAGAAACCCTAGGCGCCGCATGACCGCATGGTTTCCAGCACCACCCTCTGCGCCCTCGCCACGCCATGCACCTCCGTACATAGTACCTGCAACAAATACGAAAAACAAGCCACAAGAGAGAAAAAAAACAAAATAGCAAATAGAAAAATAGGAGAAAAGCAGAAGAAAAATTGATGTATTTTTCAGGGCTATAAAACCCCATTTCTGTATTGTTTCGGGGATCTTCTCCCCCTTTTTTTTTGACACGAAGATTGAATGTAAAACACACACGCACACTAAATGAAAAAAACACGCGAAGATTGTATTGAAAAACGATTGAAAGAAAAGCAATAGAAAAACAATATTTGAAGGTGATTTTCGAAATTTTCTTTTCGTTCTGTTCTTGCTCTTCTTTCATATACACACGAAATAAAAAAAGAAAAGGAAGAACTCATACCTGGGGTCGGTGCGTCGCCGAATCCCTCCTCCGTTCGGATCGAAGTTGAATGAATGGGGGAGGGACTTTCGATTTTTTTTGATGCGGCGCAGAATGGAAGGCTTAGGGTTGCTTAGGTTTAGTTTTCTTTGTTTAATACATGTTATCGAAACGGCACCGTTTGGGCCTTGCTTCGATGGCACCAAAACGGTGCCGTACTGGTCATTTAACGCTCATGCCCGATGACCCGGTCCAATTGCGGCTAGATCCGCATCTTTGGTAGAGGGAGGGGTAATTGCTCGCCGAGCCCTTCTTGTTTTGCGCTGTATTTTAATTCGATACTTTTTTATTTTATTTCCTTTTTAAATTTAATCTTTTATTTCATTTTTGTTTCGATTTGATCCGTTACTGCGCCACGTTTTGGGGGATGGAATAATTTCCTATTTGGCCCCCCTTGTAATTTGTGAATTGCAGTTTAACCCTCCGTTTCTTTTAAAATTCATTTGTGGCCCGTTAATTTAGTTCTGTCCGCAGTTTAGTCCCTTTTGTTTTTTTTTTATTATCATCGTTATTACTACTGGCATTATTATTGAGATTATTATTATACTAGTGTATATGTTTAATTGCTATTACTTACGTATATACATTATTTTATGTTATTATGTAATATTATTTTAAGTTTTTAACATTTTTGTATAACATTGTTTTATATCTATGTACAATTTACATTAAATCATTTTATTAAAACATATACGAGTATATAATACATTATTATAGCTTTTCATTTATCTATACGTACATGTAATTTATATATTTTTAAGGACCCTATTTTAATTTATTTTGGTTACTTTCAACTTTTGTATATATTATTATATATTTTACTTATTCCTATATATATATATATAATTATTTTCTTTTAAAACCCTATTTTATATATTTTGTTTGATTCTACCGT
This sequence comes from Gossypium raimondii, assembly GCF_025698545.1. Classification (NCBI taxonomy): domain Eukaryota; kingdom Viridiplantae; phylum Streptophyta; class Magnoliopsida; order Malvales; family Malvaceae; genus Gossypium; species Gossypium raimondii. The sequence continues at coordinate 15,324,773 of NC_068577.1, forward strand.
TTATATATTGTTATTTGTGTATTATCATTCATATTGTTATTAAAATCTTCATTTCATATGCATTATTTATTTAAAATTGATATGTATTTTAATTTACTTCTTATATAATATTTACTTTAAAATTCATTTAGATGCTACTATTTTATGCGGTATTTATCTCGAGTTCTATTTTTAAAACATTTCAAATCTTCAAATTAGTTACGTTGTGTTTGTGATAGATTTTATATCTTTAACTTTTAATTGTTGGTGTTAATATGTACATGTAATATGTGATTATGAATGTTATGTACATTATATTATCTCGTTTGTGTTGATAGATTAATCGAGTTCTTTAGCATGTATTTTAGGATTATGAGTTATCCTTTCGTGTTGTACATTATCCTTATATTGCATTTCATTCCCTTAAAAGGTTATGTTTCATATCATTTAAACATCCAAAGCATCTTTATTCAAAAAAAGCTTTTCGAAAATAACGTGACACTCGGAGTTTGGGATTCTAGAAAAGATTGTGTCCTAACTTACTGGATTCCAATCTTCCTCGTTGAATCTAAGAAACCGAGTATCCTTTTTAATTGAAACAAAAATAAAAAGCTCATTCTCGAGAATTCAATACGTCGTGTCCTAACGCATTGGATATAACATGTTATTTTCTCGAGACGGGGATTTTTCTAACAAATGAAAATAAAGGCAATATTCGATATTTAGGGATTTTGTAAAATCGAACCCTAACTTACTGGGTTTTGATTTTCTTATTTGATCCAAATAATCAGATATCCTTCTCAAAATGCATAGGTTTTAAAAGTCAAAGGATAAACTTAATTTCGAGGATTTGACATGTTGCTGAGTGTGACAATTTATTTCTTTGAAATAAGTGAACCTTATCATCCAATTCATTTTATTCAAGATAAAAGGATCGTATTTTAAAATCTTTTCAAAATTCTGACGTTAAGACATTAAACAATCAATTCGATACCAATTTTGGGCGTTACGAGGGTGCTAGCCCTTCCCGTGCGTAACCGACTCCCGAACCTATTTTCTCAAAATTCGTAGACCAAAAATCATTTTCAAGATGATCCGGTCACACCTCTTTGAAAGATCGGTGGCGACTCCCATTTTCATTTTCAATGTCGACAAATTTTTTTGTTTTTTTCAAAAAAAGTGGTTTCGACAGCTTGGCAACTCCACTAGGGAGTAAGAGAGTCAGGCCGTAAAATTGATTGTTTTTTGTCTTATTGTTGAAAATTGAAAAATTGATTAGAAAAATGACGACCCTCTTGTTTGTATGATTACTGTAAATTGATTTTTATACCTTGGCATCGTATTACATAAAGACTGTTTGGTCTTACCCTTTTTTAAGTGGGAGTGAGAAACTACTCCTTCGTGAGGTTTTCACCTCCGTGCAGGATAGTGAATCACTTTCGAAATACATCTGTACCTATGTCTTCGTGAGATTTTCATCTCCGTGCAGCCATAGGGAAATGTATTCCCCTGAACCGAACTCAGTCTGTATGAGCCTATAATGGGTGAAGATCGAGGAATCTGTTGGTTCGGGTACCTTAAATTTAGAGCCAAACTACATGTAGAAGACCTTAGGAACCTATCCTAGGTAAAGCCCCTCCAAATCCCTAGCAGTTACCCGACTAGGTACTTTTGTTTTCCTTGTTTACTTCTGTTTTGTACTAATCCCTCTTGTTGTGTTTTGATTGTAATCGCATTGCATTTGCATCTTAGGAAAGATATATTGATTCAAGTCCAATTACTAAATTAGAAAGCTTGTCATGGAATACGGATTCCTTGATAAAGTGGAAAACAATACGGCTGCCTTAATATATTCTGAAAAACACATGGAAGAGTTCGTGACCTTGCTTCATGGCCCAAGAATTCAAGACGATTGTCCAAGAGCCTTCGACTTTTCAACTCCCTGGAAGAAGCTGACGAGCCTTATGAAGATGAGCGGATGATAGATCGCGACCAAGATCGAGAAAAGGAGCTAGCAGTGGTATCTATTGGCGAGATTATCTCCGACATGTGGATGAAGAAAACGATCAATATGGTCTCTTGGAATATAAAGGCGAAGCCGTACATGCATCTGCTTTATGTAAAGGAATTTGCTTTCTAGAAAAGTTTTCTAAATGTAATTGAATCAGATTCAACGTCTCTTTCGGCATTCATTTCATGCATTTGCATTACATGACATTACATGCATTAAAATCCATTAAAAGAGTCTAATTGAGTAAGTTTATTTCAGCTAGTCAACCTAACACCCTTACGGTATCCAAGAAAAGACTAGAGAAATGGAACAAAGGTTAGAGAAATTAGAGCGAATGCAAATACAGATGCAAGAGCAGCTGACCAAATTTCAACAGGAAATGAGAGACCAGATGCTAGAATTGCAGAGAACTATGATAAGCCAGTTCAACTAATTGCTAGCTTGAAAGTCAAAAGAAGTGAAAGACCCGGTGGTTTACTTTGGGGTTGATAATGAGGATCTTTCCTATTCCTTAGATTGTACTCCGACAAGTGTCCAGGTCTAGCCAGATGGGCGCCCACAAGGGGCACTCTTTACTATCAGATCCCAATATTATCAGACTGGTGCATCGACACCAGTGAATTGCCTGATAGGCCTAGGATCCAATTCGAGGGACAATTTAGCTAATCCTGTTGCTGATCTAGCAGAAATAAAGCAGATGAGGGTAGAGTACCCAGATACTATAAAGGCCCCAAGGAAGAAGGGGAATAAAAAGGATAATGCAGGCGGATATAACAGGGGCCACTCAAAACCAATCACTGTGGGCAGGCCAAAGACGGAAACCACCAGCCATCAGAGCCCTTTAAAGCAAGAATCTGGAGTGAAACCATGTACTGAGAAGCTCCAGTTCACACCAATTCTGATGTCATATAAGGAGCTGTATCAAAGCTTGTTCGATGCGCATGTTGTTTCTCCTCATTACTTGACCTCTTTAGAACCTCCTTATCCCAAATGGTACGATATAAATGCACAATGTGACTACCATGCGAGAATTTCAGGGCACTCAGTAGAGAATTGCATTGCCTTCAAAAACCTAGTTGAAAGACTCATCAATATAGACGTTGTCAAATTTGATGATTCATCCAGTGCAGAAAATATGCTACCCAATCATATTGATGACGAGGCGAATGTGGTGTACGAAGAGGTGTTGGGAAATGTTTACATTAACGACCTGTCTGAAGACACAAATGAAAAGGGGCCTTTTTAGATATCCGCCCTTACAAATTTGGGAACGTTCTAAGCAATTGGCTTGCGAAAAAATCCCTGTAGTTTTTAGAGCTTATCTAGAGTAATGTTCAGAACATTTTTGTTGTTTTTAGCCTAAAATGATAGAAATTCCTTTGTAAAAAAGGCTCATGTCTAAACGTTATTATTCTAATGAAATACATCTTTGCGATCACTTTTGAGCCAATGTTATTTCATTCTTTTTGAATAATTCTTTTTGATTATTTTATTCTTTTGTATTTTCTTCCACATCATTCATTCATTGATTCATAATCATATTGTATAAATAATTGTTCATAAATTTATACATTCTTTTGTATATTCTTTGGTACTTATTATGGGTCCCCAGATATCAATTACATGAATGACGCTGCTACAGACTTAAATTTTCCTCTTGAGCGAGGCATGTGTTTAGACAAATCTTATGACTTTGAAAATGAAAAAGATTGTAGCTTATCGTAGACTTTTTGAGGATGGTAGAATAAGAGAACTGACAGATCCTACCTCACGAGGAACCGTTAGAAATTGTGAGCTTGGTGATTGACCTGACCTCAAAGACGAAGCAACTTCTCATTAAGTTATTCTAGAGTTCAAAGATGTCTTTATATGGTCATACCAGGATATGCCCGAGTTAAGCATTGATAATGAAATCTGCACAACAGCACAATGTAAGAAATTTGCAATATGAACAATGTAATTCTTCGCCGAGGCAATGCCTTTATCGTCGACTCAGCATAGCTTTGCCCATTTGAAGTCGAGTTCCCATCCCTTCAAGATGTTGATTGGAATTCTCTGTCATAGTTACGCCCCAAGAGGCTCCAGGAAAGAAATCTGATGCCAAAGAAGATTTTTCATATACAAGATGAAAGTGGAAGATCTTATCAAAAGGGATAACATGGACTTGCCTAATCCTATGGGTTCAGATCCAATTTCAAAAAAAAAAAACAAAAAAGAGAAAACAAAGAAAAATCAAAGTCAAAGTCAAAATGAAAATGAAAAAAAAGAAGGAAAAAAGGAAAAAAAAGGAAAAAGAAAAGGAGAGGCCAAGGCGAAAACCCGCAAAGGGCGCTTTGTGACCAAAGGTGGTTTTGAGTTGAAAACCCGAAAAGGGCGACTCAAATTTTGAGCAAAATGGGGCATGGACATCACCATTATCGAAGACTTCTAATGGGCATTGCTTCACTATTAAGATCATTAATTACTTCATCAAATGGATAGAGGCTACTAGATGCGTCAATGTCATCATATGCTGATGGTATGGGAAAATGTATTGAACTTGAATGATAATGCGATAGCTGAGAGCTGTAATCAATTCAAAATCAGACACCATGGTTTGTCACTGTATTGCAAGGCAATGAATTGCAAAAATGACTGATACTTACAAGGATTGGCATGAGAAATCACTATTTGCCCTCCTTGCTTGCCAAACATCTATCAAGATTTCTATCAGAGCAACGTTGTTCTCTTTGGGTTAAGGGATTGAGGTAGTTTTACCTATTGAAGTCCCCTTTCTCCGGGTATCAGGGTTGGAAGGATCCAATCATGATATGATCAGTTAGACCTAGGAAAAGGGTTAAAGGCTATTCTCCAGGGTCGGATGTACCAGAAACAAATGATACGAGCCCATAATGAACAGTGTCATCTCAGAGATTTCCACGTGAGGACTGGATGTCGAAAAAGATCATTCCTCTACAAAAGGATTTTAGAGGGAAATGAATGCCAAATCAGGAATATCCCTATGTTGTAAAGAAGATTTTTTTTTCAGAAAGGCACTGGTTCTGAGTGAGATAGCTAATCCTATAAACTCGAATCTAGTCAAGAAATACTTCGTTCAAAGAAGAAGAAAGGACCAAGGTGAAAACCCGCAAAGGGCACTCTGAGTTAGAAAATATGAAAAATGAAAAAATGAAAATGAAAATGAAAATGAAAATGAAAATGAAAAATGAAAAAATGAAAAAGTAAAAATGGAGAGGCTAAGGGGAAAACCCGCAAAGGGCAGCTTAAGCCAAAGGGGATTTGAGTTGAAAACCCGAAAAGGGCGGCTCAAATATTGGTTAAAATGAGGCATGAGACAATCAGAGCAACTCGAATTTTGATCATATTGGGGCATGTGGTGATCTTGCTATGCCTGAATCAACAAGAAAGGATAAGCGACATCTTGGGGCATCGACAAAGCAATGTAGATCTGCTAAACACATGTCAAACTCAGAATGGTATTCAGAAAGTTTGTACAGAGAAGTTCAAGCAGCGATATCTAGGGCACCCAATTCTCATATTATTGAATTTTTTGTTCTTGGAATACTTTTTTCTTTTCCAAGATATACATTCCCAATCAATTTCTTTATTATCCTTCTTTACTATTTTTGATAATTTATTCATTTTGAGCTATGCCCAGAACCAACTTTATTCTTACCCATTGTTTGACCCTTTTTGTAAGCATGCTGCATTGGAATAATGATTAATGGACTAATAAAACTTTCACAAAGGAAGTTTTGCATATTACTCTGAAAAGTTTCCAAATAATACGGGAACCCGAAACAGGACTATTGTTTAGAACGCACCAAATTTAAAGGTTGGAAATTTGAGAAGGAAGAGTCTAAATTTAGATTTTCTCTTTGGATTTTGTTGTCAAATGCATTGATTGATCAAAATGATAAGATAACGGGTTAATGACAAAGCTTAAATAAACAAGAAAGCGATGATCATCAGGCAAAAGGAAGAGGTTACCTTGGAGAAGAGAGCCTTTACCTGCGCATAAGTCTTTGGTACGACACCCTGAGAATGGTGTAAGAAACTAGAACGATTCAGATCCTATATCCTTGAATTGTGATAAGAGAGGATTGAGGAAAAGCCACCTATTTCTACCCTTGGATTGCAGTGGGAGAATGATGGCACAAATTGTGCGCCCTAATGGATTAAACTTTAAAGTTTACAGTGGGGGGCAACCTGGCTAAATGTTTCTTTAGAAAAGCCAGTCAAGTGAGAAGGCGTTGTAGCACGACAGTGTTAAAGCCTTGATAAATTTCGAGTAATGAAAACCTAAGCGGGATCATTCTCGAAAAAAATAAAACTCTGCATTCATGCAAACACTATTCACATGTCTAGTTAGGAGCATTTGATTCATTTTGATCATGCCATCCTAATCATTAGGCATAATTGGGTTCATTATACAGGTCATGTTCCCTAGAGAACAGATCTAAGAAATTACAGATCTTGTCTCCCTAAGCAATAGCGGACCAGATCGAAGACGACAAATCTTATCTTCAAGTGTAAGGAAATAGATTTAAGCCAGAAATATTATCTCCCTGAGATTACAGCGGAGTAGATTGAAGTTATTAATCCTATCTCCCTGAGATTACAGTGGAGCGGATTAAAATAAAGGATCTTATCTCTCTGAAGTTACAGTAGAGTAGATCGCATCAGATTGAAGCCAGAAGTCTTATCTCCCTGAGATTACAATGGAGCAGATTGAAGCTAGTAATCCTATCTCCTTGAGATTACAGTGGAGCGGATTAAAATAAAGGATCTTATCTCTCTGAAGTTACAGTAGAGTAGATCGCATCAGGTCTTATCTCCCAGAGATTAAGGTGGAATAGACCGAAGAATTACAGATCTTATCTCCCAGGCAGTGCAGTGGAACAGATTAAAGCCACAACGGTGAATTTTGCCTCCCTAACATTGTAGTTAAAAAGATTAAAGCTATAGCAGCGAATCTTACCTCCCTGGTAGTGCAGTGGAACATATTAAAGCCACATCGGTGAGTCTTGCCTCCCTGACATTGCAGTTAAAAAGATTAAAGCTATAGCAGCGAATCTTACCTCCCTGGTAGTACAGTGGAACAGATTAAAGCCACATCGGTGAATCTTGCCTCCCTGACATTGCAGTTAAAAAGATTAAAGCTACAGCAGCGAATCTTACTCCCCAGGCGATGCAGCGGAACAGATTAAAGCCACAACGGTGAATCTTGCTTCCCCGACATTGCAGTTAAAAAGATTAAAGCTACAACAGCGAATCTTACTCCCCAGGCGATGCAGCGGAACAGATTAAAGCCACAACGGTGAATCTTGTTTCCTCAATATTGCAGTTAAAAAGATTAAAGCTACAACAGTGAATCTTACCTCCCAGGCAATGCATTGGAGCAGATTAAAGCCACAACGGCGTATCTTGCTTCCCCGACATTGCAGTTAAAAAGACTAAAGCCACAGCAGGGAGTGTTACTTCCCTGGCAACACAGTGAAGCAGATTAAAGCCACAACGGTGAATCTTGCTTTCTCGACATTGCAGTTAAAAGGATTAAAGTCACAACGATAAATCTCACTCTCTCAGCTAGTGTAGTAGAGCAAATTAAAGCCACAACGGCGAATCTTGCTTCCCTGACATTGTAGTTAAAAATATTGAAGCTACAAGCTACGAATCCTATCTCCTTGTCGTCACAATGGAGTGGATCAAAAACAGCAATTCCTATACCTCTGAAGATGCAGTAGGATGGAATAAGGCTACTTAAAGAAAACGAGCACCAAGAGGTCAATGTTTGACAGAGCCAGGCAAAATAGGCCATTTTTAAAGTCTTTGCTCCATTCTCGTTACACGACAACGAGCAAAGAGGGGCAGCTGTAATAGGCCTATTTTGACCAGCCCCAAAGCATACCCAAATCCAAATAAATAGAATCAAACAAAACCAAATTAAAAGTCTATCAATCCAATTACAATAGGGCCGAATTCAGATCGAAGCCTAAATACCAGACCCGATTACAAACCCAGTAGCCCAAAACAAAATTCAGGAGCAGAAACCCTAGACGCCGCATGACCGCATGGTTTCCAGCACAACCCTTTGTGCCCTCGCCAGGCCACGCACCTCCATACATAGTACCTGCAACAAATACGACAAACAAGCCTCGAGAGAGAAAAAAACAAAATAGCAAATGGAAAAATAGGAGAAAAGCAGAAGAAAAATTGATGTATTTTTTCAGGGCTATAAAACCCCATTTTTGTATTGTTTCGGCCGTCTTCTCCCCTTTTTTTGACACGAAGATTGAATGTAAAACACACACGCATACTAAATGAAAAAAACACACGAAGATTGTATTGAAAAACGATTGAAAGAAAAGCAATAGAAAAACAGTCTTTGAAGGTGATTTTCGAAGTTTTTTTTTCGTTCTGTTCTTGCTCTTATTTCATATACACACAAAATAAAAAAAGAAAAGGAAGAACTCATACCTGGGGTCGGTACGTCGCCGAATCCCTCCTCCGTTTGGATTGGAGTTGAGTGAATGGGGGAAGGACTTTCGATTTTTTTGATGCGGCGCAGAATGGAAGGCTTAGGACTGCTTAGGTTTAGTTTTCTTTGTTTAATACATGTTATCGAAACGACACCGTTTGGGCCTTGCTTCGATGGCACCAAAACGGTGTCGTACTGGTCATTTAAAGCCCATGCCCGATGACCCGATCCAATTGCGGCTAGATCCGCATGTTTGGTAGGGGGAGGGGTAATTGCTCGCCGAGTCCTTCCTGTTTTGCGCTGTATTTCAATTCGATACTTTTTTATTTTATTTCCTTTTTAAATTTAATCTTTTATTTCATTGTTGTTTCGATTTGATCCGTTACTGCGCCGCGTTTTGGGGGATGGAATAATTTCCTATTTTGCCCCCTTGTAATTAGTGAATTGCAGTTTGACCCTCCATTTCTTTTAAAATACATTTGTGGCCCATTAATTTATTTCGGTCCGCAGTTTAGTCCCTTTTGTTTTTTTATTATTATTATCATCGTTATTACTACTGTTATTATTATTGATATTATTATTATACTAGTGTATATGTTTAATTGCTATTACTTACGTATATACAATATTTTATGTTATTATGTAATATTATTTTAAGTTTTTAACATTTTGTACAACATTGTTTTATATCTATGTACAATTTACATTAAATCATTTTATTAAAACATATACAGTATATAATACATTATTATAGCTTTTCATTTATCTATACGTATATGTAATTTATATATTTTTAAGGACCCTATTTTAATTTATTTTGGTTACTTTCAACTTTTGTATATATTATTATATATTTTTACTTATTCCTATATATATATAATTATTTTCTTTTAAAACCCTATTTTATATATTTTGTTTGATTCTACCGTTTATATATTGTTATTTGTGTATTATCATTCATATTGTTATTAAAATCTTCATTTCATATGCATTATTTATTTAAAATTGATATGTATTTTAATTTACTTCTTATATAATATTTACTTTAAAATTCATTTAGATGCTACTATTTTATGCGGTATTTATCTCGAGTTCTATTTTTAAAACATTTCAAATCTTCAAATTAGTTACGTTGTGTTTGTGATAGATTTTTATATCTTTAACTTTTAATTGTTGGTGTTAATATGTACATGTAATATGTGATTATGAATGTTATGTACTTTATATTATCTCGTTTGTGTTGATAGATTATTCGAGTTCTTTAGCATGTATTTTAGGATTATGAGTTATCCTTTCGCGTTGTACATTATCCTTATATTGCATTTCATTCCCTTAAAAGGTTATGTTGATATCATTTAAATATCCAAAGCATCTTTATTCAAAAAAAGCTTTTCGAAAATAACGTGACACTCGGAGTTTGGGATCCTCGAAAAGATTGTGTCATAACTTATTGGATTCCAATCTTCCTCGTTGAATCTAAGAAATCGAGTATCCTTTTTAATTGAAACAAAAATAAAAAGCTCATTCTCGAGAATTCAATACGTCGTGTCCTAACGCATTGGATATAACATGTTATTTTCTCGGGACGAGGATTTTTCTAACAAATGAAAATAAAGGCAATATTCGATATTTAGGGATTTTGTAAAATTGAACCCTAACTTACTGGGTTTTGATTTTCTCATTTGACCCAAATAATCAGATATCCTTCTCAAAATGCATAGGTTTTAAAAGTCAAAGGATAAAATTAACTTCGAAGATTTGACATGTTGCTGAGTGTGACAATTTATTTCTTTGAAATAAGTGAACCTTATCATCCAATTCATTTTATTCAAGATAAAAGGATCGTATTTTAAAATCTTTTCAAAATTCTGACGTTAAGACATTAAACAATCAAATCGGTACCAATTTTGGGCGTTACGAGGTTGCTAACCCTTCCTCGTGCGTAACCGACTCCCGAACTTATTTTCTCAAAATTCGTAGACCAAAAATCGTTTTCAAGGTGATCCGATCACACCTCTTTGAATGATCGGTGGCGACTCCCATTTTTATTTTCAAAGTCGACAAATTTTTTTGTTTTTTCAAAAAAAGTGGTTTCGACATTAAGTATTGTATAGTATTTCTGGACTCATGTATTTGAATACTTTTACAAAGATTCATTGGAAGAATGAAAGATAATTGATACAGAATTTGATTATCCGTACTGTTAATTGTTATTGACATGAAATCAATGGTTTGTGATTGTGATAAGGTTAAGGTTATTTTCTATGTGCAAGTATCAATTAAATGAGCTTTGGTAAGCTATATGTTAAATCATGAAAACTTAAAAAGTAATTTACGTACTTACTTCGCTATTACTTTTCTGTAGATTTTGAACTTTTGAAGTGTTGATCGGATCATCGAAGCTCACACCTATCATTAATTTGCACTGGTTGATTTTTAGTTGAAGTCTTGTTGGAGGTTAAATGTGGCATGTATATAGGATGTTTGGTATATAATGTTTGAAGATGTTTTGTAACAAGATGAAAATGGTTGTTTTTGTGTAGTTGATAAGTGTTATGCAAATTTGGTTCATTTGGGAGTGTGTTTCATATAAATCATGCTAAACTAAGTTGACATATGGTATGAAGTTGTAGGTACAATGTTGATGACTCTTGATTTTTTAATGAATGAAATGTATGGTTTAGTTAAAGTTGAATGGAATTTTTTAGTTAATGATTGATTGTCGTGTTAATGAGGGCACATTGGTATTGCACTTAAATTGTTTGTATTAGAAATATTTTAGACTTATTTGAAGGTGCATTTGATGGTAAACAAGGTTAGTTTTTAGGTTTGGCTTGGCATTCAAGATAAGTGTGAAATTTACCTTGTTTTTTAAGCAAATTTGTTTGCAGGCGGCTTGGGACAGAAGCTGTCATATGGCCGTGTGCCTCACACGGTCACCCCACATGGCCGTGTGTTACTTTTTAATTTTGGTACAGGTTTCACACGGTCTAGAACACGGCCTATGACACGGTCGTGTGTCTCAAGTCCGTTTGTAACACGGTCTGACTCACGACATGTACCACAACCGTGTGACCCAACATCGAATGAACACCCGATTAGCACACGACCTGCGACATGGTCGTGTAGCCCTATCTTAAATCCTCACACAGACAGAAACACGGGGTGGGACATGGCCGTGTGCCCAAAATTTGAATGTCCATGCGGTCTGGGCTATGTCACACGATCTGGCCACACGGTTGTGTGGCCCCTGTTTTCAAAATTTTCGAATTTTTCTAGATTTTTCTATTTTGTTTCAAATTAGTCTCTGGTTGTACATAAATTATTTTTAAGGCCTTGTAAGCCTAATTTAAGGTCAATAATTATATTTATGCTATGAATGACATTTGAGTTTTTTTATATGTTGTTAAATTTGATATTTGAATAGTTAAATTTTAGTAATTGTTATGATGTGTGTTATAATGCTCTGTAACCCTAATCCGACGACGTAGACAGGTTAGGGGTGTTACATACATTTCCTTTCATATAATTCCTTCAAGGGAGACATGCCCAAACTGAAATGGAAACTATTGTTGTAGGCGAACTCTGCCAAAGCAAGTACTTCTCCCAATTCATTCTGAAGTCAATCACATAGCTACTAAACATATCCTCTAACACTTGGATTACCCTTTCTAACTGACCATTGGTTGGAGGATGAAAAACAATGTTGAACCAAAGATTGGTTCCAAGAGACATCTGTAGTTGTTTTCAGAATCTCGATGTGAATCTAGGATCATTATCATAAACAATTGATGAGGGAATGCCATGGAGACGAACTATCCCTAGAATATACAACTCCATAAGCTTTTCCAATGAATAGTTCGTACGTACAGCCACAAAGTGAGCTGATTTTTTTAACCTGTCGACGATAACCCACACAAATTTCTTCTTTGATTAACTAAGAGGTAAACTTGAAACAAAATCCATGATGATTTTATCTCACTTTCTCCCGGGAACCTCCAGTGGATATAGCATACCAGAAGGGACTTGATGTTCCACCTTAACTCTTTGGTAGGTCAAGCATTTCATCATGGATTCAGATATTTCCTTCTTTATTCCTAGCCACCAAAACAAGCTTCTCAAATCTCGATACATTTTCACGCTTCTTGGATGGAGTGAAAAGGGTTCTTGATGAGCTTTCCTTATAATTTCTTGCCTTAGATTACCCTCATTTGAAAGATCTAATCTTCCCATTAAACGTAGCTCACCCTATTTTCCAAGGCTAAAATTTCTTATATCGTTTGATTCTATTTGCTTCTTTACTTCTCCATATCGCACATCCTTTGCTTGAGACTTTAGTATTTGAGAAAGAAAAATAGAACACACCTTTAGCGCATCGACCACCACATTTGTTTTCCTTGGATGGTACTTGATTATTAGATGATAATTATTCAGAAACTCCATCCATCACCGTTGGCATAAATTCAGCTCCTTCTAGGTGATCAAATACTTCAAACTCTTGTGATTGGAGAATATATGCCACTTCTCTCCATAAAGATATTCTCCTCAAAATTTTAAAGTTAGAGCAACAACGGCCACTTCTAGATCGTGTGCTGGATAGTTCTTCTCATCAGTCTTGTGCTGACGTGATACATATGCGATCGCCTTCCATTTTGCATGAGCACACAACCCAAACTATTAAGGGACACATCGATAAACACTATATATTTCACTTCCGATTCTAGTTGGCTTAAAACTGGTGCTTCAGTTAATGCCTTCTTTAACTTGTCAAAACTCTATTGGCATTTGTTTGACCAGTAAAACTTCTTATCCTTCCTCAAAAGTTGCATCAAAGGTGCTACAATCATAGAGAATCCCTTTAAATCTTCTGTAATAACCCGCAAACCCAAGAAAACTGCATACCTTAGTGACATTCTTTGACAGATTCACATCCAACATAACTGTGATCTTTTTGGGATCCACTTTGATTCCATTCACTAAAATGACATGGCCTAAGAAGTGGACTTCTTTTGGGCAAAATTCACACTTGCTGAACTTGGCGAATAACTTTTTTTCACGGAGGATATTCAAAACTATCTATAAATGCTACATATGTTCCACTTCACTTTTGAATAAACCAGAATATCATTGATGAAGTTTACCATAAAATGACAAGATAGGGTTTAAAAACCCTATTCATCAAATCCATGAACACGACTAATGGATTCGTCAAACTGAAAGGCAGTACTAGGAATGCATAATGCCCGTAGCGAGTGCGGAAGGCAAATTTAGGAATATCATCACCCTTGATATTAACTTAGTAATACCCCGGATGAAGATCATTCTTCGAAAACACTCTGGCTCATTTCAACTGATCAAACAAGTCTTCAATTCTGGGTAATAGGTACTTATTTTTTATGCTCACTTTGTTTAGTTGTTAATAATCAATACATAAACGAAGAGACTGATCTACTATAATTTGATTTATCAAATTAGGCTTTCCTGGTACACTTAAGGAGCTTATTCTTAAACAAAGTAGTGTCTTTTTCGTAGTTTTTTTTTTGTAATTTTTAGATTTTAAGTTCATAAGTGTAAATGACTTACTTTTATTCATTTTGAGACCCAATTTTTCCAATAGTGCCATTAGGGGACCTAACGTATGGTTGGATGATGTAGGGATATGTTGAAGGCTGAAAACAAGTGAGAACGACACCAAAGGAGAGGGTATTGCGATATCCAATCATTAGAATCGAGATACCTCCAACAGACTCGAGATTGGAGACCATCTTTCAGTGGTATTACGATATCCACTTTGGGTATGGTGATATCCACTCTCTAATAGGACCCTCAAGTTAGAAATTTTTCGAGGTATCATGATATCCTTTGGCGTTTCTAAGAGCCCCACTCCAAAGATTATGCTCTATAGTTGGGAAATATGCCCATATTGCTGTAATCATGTAACTGTTTTCTATTTATTTGAACGATGAATAGATAAATAAAGTTAGTTTAACATTTCACTAATATGTCTTTTGTATTTTCTGTCTTTTATATTTTACATTCAAAGCGAAATTGTGACAAGCAAATATTAGCTCATTGATTGCCTAAAGTTCAAATTAAAGAAAAGTGGCATTGTAAGAACGTTTACATTATGGGAAAAATAACTTACTTTAGTAGAGAATCTAAATGAGTCTGTAATCTCATAAAATAATCAAAGTGAGAATTTGATTCAAATACTAAGAATGATTATTATATCGTGTACAATTTCAATTGGGGAGATGACTAGTCTTGGCTATTGGAGTAATTGACTCCACAAGTAGAGACATAGATGTATTCATACATTGGACTGTACCCAAGATGAATTAATTCTGAATCTGTTTGTGAATTAATTCACTTGTGACGTTCAAGGTGTGATTTACCAAAATTCTGAGTTAGTCACTAACCATGCGTATGCAACTCATGTGCTTTGATATAAGTAGAGGCTTATGCTCTAAAGATGATCGAGCCTATAGCCGGTATGTTGGGTACATGACTTGTGTATGGCATGGCTTTACTAGCAACAGTGAAATTCATAGCTCAATTAAAGAGTTAATAATATCCTCTCATTGCTATTGTGTGGATTGATAAATATGGAATGTAACCATGAGTTGCTTATTCTCGAACGAGCAATTTATCATAGTCATTTATTGACAGTGATCATATTAAACATTGAAAAGACATAATGCTGACAATAAGATAAAATAAAATTGTATTGAGTGAACGGATTTAACTTAAAGGAATCAAGGATATCATATGAGGGTAACACATACATGAAGAGGTCATTGGACAAAGTAGTTGGATGAATTGTTTTCATAAATAATATATAATAAGGAGTTTTCAATCATGGTACTTCTTGTGGACTGACTCCATGATTAAGTAATTGCAAATTTTCGGAACAATGCTTCTGGACATAATTGCAATCAATAGAGCCTAATTGTATATGTTCGATTGGTCCCTCCGCTAGCTCAACAAAAGCTCGACCGGACTGCATTTGAATCAGAAGAAAATTCTACGACTTTAGAAATAATTTAATTGAGTCGATTTATTCGAAGTGGATTTAAATTAGGTGGTTGTACGAATTGTTGAACTAGAGAATTTGATTAAGGAATTTTTTTTGGAAAATTAATTTGGAAAATCTAAGTGATTTTTGGGAAAATTAATTTTGATCAAGTAAAATTAAATTAATCAAGTCAATTAAAATTAATATGATATTTTTGGAAATAAATTTTCAAGTTAGACAATTGGCCCAATGGGTAATTGAACATGAAATTGGACATAAGATCGTAAATTGGACCCGGGAGCCTAAAACAGAGAATGAAACCTAAAAATTGGTCGAACTGGGCCTGATATGTGAAACCGGGCCGAAGGGCTTATGTCCTCCTCCAATAGTACAGGTGTCCTTTCATCAGAATTATTTTGTCCACGTACGTACAAGTTGGTTATACCAGACTGGACAACTTATGCAATTTTAGTTCTTATCCGGACAATTGTCAAGTGCGGCGACAATTTTGGATGCAATCTGGAATTAACTCATGCAGCGACATTAATGCAAAAAGATAACAAAATTAAGGATAAAATAGGCTAGGATTCACTAAGTTATAAAATGCAATTTACTAAATTGGAAATGCTAAAATATATGCTAAGGATAACTAAATGGGAACAATTTAACCAATAAGTAATGGGGAAAACCTATGTTCTTTCTAGTGCTATCAGTGACTCAACTCGCACGCCACTTCGGTCTCCTCGACACACTGGAGCAGTCCTCCTCGCTTACACTAGTTGGCCAGATGTCCCCATAGGGATTATCGAGCATGAGCCATATGAGGATAATTGAGCGGTTTCGTGGAGTGGATCCTTCTCAGTACTGATTATTTCATTCTGATCCTCAGGATGAGCCTAAGGACTTCACTGATGATGTCCCCTTCCATCACGAGGATCCACCTTATCATCCACCTTCGAGTCACCATCCTGCTTCTTCTGCTACTACATTAGAGGACCTCTCCGAGCTGTTCACTCGCTTCGAGCAGCACTGCTTTCAGAGGTTTAACAGTATTGACGCGACATTGTAGCAGATCTGTTATCACCTTCATATTTCCTCTTCAGCACCAACAACTCACTACACCGATGCCTCTGACGATGAGGATCATTGAGTTTATTTATTTTTTTAGTTTTATTTTTATTTTTATTTTTAGTTTTATTTTTAGTTGTTTTTATTGTTATTTTCTTTGACTTATATCGTATCTTATCTTTTGAACTATATTTTTATTTTTATGGTTGTTTCTAATCGAGTTAGTAACCTTTTAATCTTCTTCACTATTTGTGTTTATTTTTTTATTAGTTTGCTTAGAATCATGCACTACATTTAGATTTGTCTACAATTCCGCATTTCACTGTTCTAGTGATTTCATCCAATATTCAGGGCAGTTTCAGTTTTCTCCCTCTCTTATGATATTCTGTTTATACTATGATTATATTTGTTTGTACATTGCGGTCAATGTACATCTTAAGTGTGGGGAGGTTATTTCTATATTTATTAAAAAAAATTCATGAATTATGTCTTGTATTTAAGTAAATTTCTCATACTTCCATTAGAATGAATTTTTGTCAATTTGAGATTTGTTTTGTTGATGTGTTTTGGATTAATTTGTATATATTTGTGTATTGGTTGATTTAAACTTTAAGATATGAGAGAATCAAGGATGATAAGTTATTTTTCAGAAATTAAAAATTTTAGGTTGTTTCCCTGAATTGATGTATTATCTTGAAGTTTTAAATTTGCAAGTTTGACATTAAAAATCATATTTTTTTTGTGAGATTTTGAGCCTTTAGAGCATATAATTTTTCTTACTCATTTATTATTGATTATGAGTGAGTCAACCTGATTTATTATTCTAGAACTTGCTTCGATTATGCATGTTGAGACCACACATTTGACTTGATTCACTGAGATGATAAAGGCACCTAGGTTTTAACCCATTTATGCCATAAAAAGCCTACCTTCGTAATTAACCCTTAATGAACCCCGTTGAGCCTAACACACCATTTCTTGATTTACTAATTTATGTTAACCCATAACTCATTTTTTGTTCGTTGAGACTTTTTCCCATTTTATTTACTCCCGTTTTGTCGAGATTTGATTTGGGTAGTTGCTTAACTATACTTTTTTATTTGATTAGTTGAATTACTTTTGATTGTTCTAGATAAAAAAAATAAGAGAAAGAAAGAAAATACTGAATATTATTTAGTTTTATGTTGATTGAGCTTGAACAGTTAAATTCATATTTTGAGAAGAAGCTCGTTTTGATTCTCGAATAGTTCTTGATTTATGCACTTGTTTTTAATTCAACATTTGTTTTTTTTTTCTAGTTTGGTAATTATCAATTCGATCTCGATTATAACCAAATCTTCTGGCCTTTCTCCATAACCTTAACCTAAGCCCCGTTACAACCTCTTGAAGACCTTTTGATTTGTGTATCATCTCATTTTATAATGGTGGAGATTTAGTTTTTATGCAAGCCTATGGTAATGACATTTCTTTCTCGACTATTGAGTGCATATTATTCAGCCTTAAACACTTTGAGTAATTTGAGTGAATCTTTAGTAAAGATGTCGATTCTTATCAGTTTTGAATTAAAGGTAATTACTTAGATAAGGGGAGACACCTATGTTTTCGTGTTTAAAAATGTTAGCTTGGATTGTCTGAGACTTTAGTGCTCTTTTAGTTGAATTGCCAATGCATGATTAT
This sequence comes from Gossypium raimondii, assembly GCF_025698545.1. NCBI lineage: Eukaryota > Viridiplantae > Streptophyta > Magnoliopsida > Malvales > Malvaceae > Gossypium > Gossypium raimondii. The sequence goes on from NC_068577.1 coordinate 15,343,004, forward strand.
TTGTGAATTATTTTGAATTATTATTGATGGGAATTACAAGTTGAGAAAGATTAATTTTAATGTGAGTTGAAGATTTTGCTTAAGGACAAGCAAACAATTAAGTGTGAAGATATTTGATAAGCTATAAAAGTAACATATTTTAATCCCATTCTTGATGCGTTCTAGATTATTAATTATGAAAATTAGTGAATTTGATGCTCCTAATCCTTTAAATTCATGCTCCTATACTTAGGAGAACATTTAGGAGCAAAAGGAATGAAAAACGAGAGTTGTTTTCAGGAGCCACACGGGCTGGACACACACCCTGTGAGCCACATAGGCTAAACACATGCCCATGTGCCAGCCAGTGCCAATTTCGCACTCTATTTCTTGAACACGCGGAAAAACTCAATTTTTAGGCTTTCTGAGCATTCTAAAGCCTATAAATACCCATTAGAAGAAGATGTAATGGGGCAATCAGAGAAGATAGAAGAAAACACTCGAAAAACACTATCGAAATTAACTCAAAAATGAATCTCCATTAAGATCGAAGATCTCCTTTTAATTTCTTTCAAATTTTTATTGAGTTTCTTTATGTCTTGTGGTTATGCTGACTTTGAAATGTTTCATTCAGAATTATGAACTAATTCCCTAGATACCTAGGGAGGATGAAACTTATGATGAATCCTTTTATTTAATGTCTATTTTTACGTGATAAATAATTGATTCTTGTTCTCAATTATATATGTTTATTTCTTGTTTTAATATTTTTGGGATATTAATTCATGTTTAATATGCTTAATTCAGTGGAGCAAAAGTCCCTGTTTAAGAGTAGATCTAGCATAATTGAGTGGAGTTGCATGCAATCCTAGAAATAGGACGACATACATCTACCGGATTAGAGTTAAATCTAATAAGGGAATCCATAGATCGAGTTAATTCGATGATAGGTGTTTTAATTAGAAAGAGATTTTAATTAATCAACCTAAAGTCAGTTGTTTTTACTCTCGAAAGAGATATTAACATAATTTAGGGATTTCTAAGGATCAAGACATAAGTGAATAAATAGTTTAATTCATATTCATAATAAGAGGTGAAGTCTAAGTGGATTCTTTCTTGGGTATTGTCTATCTCTTTGGTTAACATTTGATTATTTCCTTGATTAATTCTCTGTTGTGCTCTTAGTTAAATTAGTTTAGTAAATTTAGATTAAAACACATCACTCTAAATTTTCGACTTAATAATAGGAAAATGGTAATTACTAATACTTTTAGTCCTCGTGAATACGATATTCTCTACTCACCATAGCTATACTATTGTTCGATAGGCGCGCTTACCTTTTTCGTATTTATAGTTAGTTTAGTGACCATCACTGGCACTTCTACGTAGGGCAGCCAGTCATTATGAATATGATCAGTTGGAACGTTCGTGGATTGGGAAATTCATGGAACGTTCGTCGCATGCAGCATACGCTACATAAATACAATCCCAGGTGCTCTTTTTTATGGAGACGAAACTTGACACTCAGCAGATGGATAGGGTGCGTCGTCAGTTTGGTTTTCTCTATGGTATTGATATTTCGGCTTTTGGTAGTAGGGTTGGACTTTCATTGGTAGGAAATCGGGCTGCCAAATTTAGTTGCTGAATTATTCGAGTCACCATATCAATATGGTTGTTGTTCTTGATGTTACTGAGTCGAGTTGGAGATTTATGGGGTTTTATGGGTCTTCTATAAAATAGGATAGAGTTTACGCCTGCCATTTACTTCGAGATTTAGGGAGGCATTCTGGTTTGCCATGGCTGGTGGCTGGTGATTTCAATGAGATTGTTTATGCCTTTGAGAAACGATGGGGCTTCTTCGCTTTGATTGAAGATGAAAGCTTTTCGTTCAGTTTTGGATAGTTGTGAGCTTCATGATTTGGGTTTTGAGGGGCGTTGGTTCACTTGGGAACGAGGTCAATTTTTAGACACCAATATTCAAAAATGATTGGATCATTATGTTGTTTCTCTTCCATAAAGGGATCGTTTTCCTATTTCAAGTGTTTTTCATGCTCCCCACTCCATTTCTAATCACTGTCTTTTGGTCAGTACAATTGCGGCTTCACTTTTGGGGGTTGTTTTTAGATAGCTGGATACAATGTTTCATTTTGAGTCTCATTGGGTTTTCGAGCCTTCTTGTGAAGATGAGATCTGAAGGAAGTGGACTTCAAGTACAGGGTCAATTCCTGTTCGATTAGGTTTGTTAGGGGTTGCTTTGTCTACTTGGGGCCGAACACTCCATAGACATAGGCACCAATTTGTTCGACAGGCTATGCCTCGGTTGGAACGATTGCATCAGGTTGATCCCTCTAATGACATCTTGGCTAAGATCATCGAGGTCAAATTAACTTTCAATATAGAGGCTTATAGAGAGGAATTATTCTAAGGCCAACAGGCATGGGTGAATTGGTTGCGCTATAGTTATCAAAATATATCATTTTACCACAAATTTGCCACTTTTCGGAAGCATATGAATTCAATAACTTCTTTGGTGGAAGATGATGATTGTACTTGTATAGACATAGATGCTATGTTTGGGGTTGCCACGAGATATTTTCAAGGCCTTTTTACTTTATCTAGATCGACAAATTTTGATCATTTGTTAGACGTCATTGAGGTGTGTATTACTCCTTCAATGAATTGGGTTTTGCTCTTCGATTTTACATCTCAAAAGATTAGGTCTGCGATTGACAAGATGTCTTATTTCAAAGCCTTGGGGAGGGATGGATTCCCGGCTTTATTTCTCAGAAGTATTGGTATATCATTAGCACTGATGTCATAGATTATTGTTTGCAGGTGCTTTGAAGGGAGCTCCCTTTTTCTAATATTAATGCCACAAATCTCATCTTCTTCCCAAGGTGTGTAACCCTACAAAAATGTCACAATTTTGCCTAATTAGCCTCTATTCCGTCCTTTACAAGATTATTTCTACAGTTCTGGTGAATAGGTTTAAAAGGATTTTGTCTGTTTGTATTGACGAGGCATAGAGTGTGTTCGCTCCAGGCCATTTTATCACTGACAACTTCCTAATTGCTTATGAAGTGCTACATTCTTTTAAACACAAGCGACATGGGGTAGTCAGTTCTTTTGCACTCAAGCTTGACATGAGCAAAGCCTATGATCGGGTCGAGTGAGATTTTTTGGAGGCTATCATGTTGCGTATGGGATTGATTTGGATTGGGTTTCCTTGATCATGGCTTGTATTTTTACGGTTTCTTATTCGGTGGTTCTCAATGGCCATTGGGGAGAATCTTTTCAGCTGACGTGGGGTCTTCAGCAAAGGGATCCCCTAAGTCCTTTCCTTTTTCTGCTGTGTGGAGAGGGACTTTCTACTTTGTTCCTATTGGCCTTACGAGAGGGTAGTGTGCGTGTTGGTCATACAGGTCCTCGTCTGACACAGATTCTTTTTGTAGACGATTGTATGATTTTCGGTCCCGCGTCTACTGATAGTGCTGCCACAGTCCACTCTATTTTGCAGGAATATGGGCGATGCACTATACATGTGGTAAATTTTGATAAATCAACTATTTCTTTCAGCATGAATGTGGAGCATTCTATCGGTTCTAGCATTGGGTCGGTTTTGGGTGTACACACTATTTATTAGATGGATAAATATTTGGGACTTCCCCAAATGGTTGGAAGGAGTAAGAAGGAGACTTTTTAGCATTATAAGGACCACTTTCGTCGGTGTGTTGATAGTTGGAACCTACGTTACTTATCTCATGGTGGTAAGGGTGTTTTTATACATTCTGTTTTGCAAGCAATCCCAACATTTGCAATGCAATGTTTTTTATTTCCTTTCTCCCTTTGTAGTGCACTTGAAGGTATTATAAGTAGGTTCTGGTGGCAGAAATTAGGGTGTCGATGGAGAAGTCATTGGTGTTCTTGGTCTGCATTGAGCGCATTTAAGAGGGATGGGGGTATGGGCTTTCGTGATTTGGCTCAGTTTAATATTGCATTCTTGGTTAAGCAGGGTTGGCGCTTATTAACAAATCTGGATTGTCTTATGAGTCGAGTTTTAAAAGCGTGTTACTTTCCTACTGTTGATTTTTTGATAGCGAGCTTAGGGTCTCACCCTTCTTATATCTAGCACAGTATCTAGTGCTTTCGGGGTTTGTTAGAAAAGGGCCTCGGTTGACGGGTGGGTAATGGTCACTCTATCTCTATCTGGAACTACAATTGGCTCCCAGGCATTGTTCTTAGCCATATCGTACACTTATCTGTTACTACTAATGTTACTTGGGTGAGTGATTTGATGTTACAGGATTTGGCTCAGTGGAATCATACCTTGGTCCCTGAGTTGTCTTCGATCGTTGAGGCTAATCACATTTTAAACATTCCCCTCTCTTGTTTGGCTGGTGATAATTTAGTGGTTTGGAAAGGCGACCTAATAGGTTGTTACTCCATCCGTAATGGTTATAGGTTGCTTCATTGGCCTATGCAACAAATCCTGATTCCCTATAGTCCTTTTAACCCATTGAGTTCATGTGATTTGTTTACAACACTTTGGAAGGTTCGGGCCCCTTCTAAAGTTCACATAACAATTTGGAGATTCCTTTGCAATTATGTACCCATATTACACAACCTTTACAATCGATACAGCTCTACCACACAATTTTGCCCTAGATGCCTAAATATACTTGAGACGCCTATTCACGTGCTTCGAGACTGCCCTTTTGCCATTTCAGTTTGGAATTGGCTTCTCGTATCCTGGGCTAGTACCTACAAAGATTTGGATCTTGTGAGTTGGTTGGGTTTTATTTGTCAAGCACATACTTAGGACAAGTTAGCACTTATCCTTATCACGATTTGGGAACTATGGTGGTCACGCAATAGGTATTATCACGAGGGCCTTGGTTGGACGTCTCTTGAGTTGGTCTCCTTTATTCGATCCTACATGGGTGGCCTATCGGTGCTGGCCGTGCCAGGAGCAATTCTGGGGGTTTTGCATATTGCACAATGGCACCCTCCAATCGCGCCTCTGGTTAAGGCCAACTTCGATGTTGCATACAGAGGGGGGTCACACTCTTCTTGCTCAGGGGTGGTGATGCAGGATGCCCAGAGCCAGGTGCTTGGTGCTTGTACTAGGATCCATGGTTAGGTCTTGTCGGCTTTTGTTGCAGAAGCGTTGGTTCTCTTGTCAGCGTTGGAATTCGCCCAGGACCTTGGTCTATCTCAGGTCGTGTTTGAAGGGGACTCTCTGCATGTGATTCACAAACTCAATAGCACACAGGCTGACCGGTCAGAGATCCGGGCACTGGTTATAAAGGGGAGGTTGCGATTAATTACCTTTTTTGTAGCAGCTACAGTCTACCATTGCTTTTGAGAGTAGAATTGGGTTGCTTACCAACTCGCAGCGTTGGGATTGCGCTGGACATCGGACCGTTTTTTGGTTGATGAGGTTCCATTTAAGGTGGAAAGCGCGGTGGCTACGGACAAGGGGTCAAACGCTCATCTGCCTTAATTTCGCCGCATGCATTGGGCTTGAATTGTCACATATGTCTAGTTGTCCTTGTTGTGTCTTCTTTTCTCTCCATTGCCATGCTTGCAAGCTTATCAAATTTGGCTTTGAGATTTTCAGCTTCCATCAGCTGCTTATGGGGTAGCCTTTTAGGTTTATTTTTCTTTTATCTTCTATTTTTCTTTGGTATTTTTCTAATTGTATTAGGACATAATGCAGTTTGTTGCTTTTGTCTTTGGACTTGGACCTCGCTCATGCGGATCTGTTTTTCTCTAATACTCTATGGAAGCTATTTTCAAAAAATTTATAATATAATTTTTAGTTCATATAATTAATGCAAATTAGTATTATTGAAAATAATAAATAGTAATTATAAATAACATATATAAATTATTTTGTGTAATAAAAAAATTTCTAATTATTATTAAGCATTTGTATAAACTATAAAAATGGTATATTAATAACTAAAATCATTACTCTTTTAACTATTCAATAGTTAATAAATTGACTGCAATAGTTTGTAGATAATATATGATTAATATGATTAAAATATATTATATATATTAGTTAAAAAATTATAAATGAAATATAAACTTACTTATTATATAAATAATTCTATATTATTATTTAAACTAAAGTAAAATAATTTTCCTTTTTTAATGGAAACATAATAATTTAACTATAAATGAATTTAATATAAAATTTAAATTATTTATTATTATATAAATTTATTTAATAAAATTCTTTTAATTGAACCATAATTTTGTTCATAAGTATGATTAATTTTTTATGAAGTAAATTTATTTAAACAAATTATTTCAGTAAAATTAAAATTTTTATTTATAAAAGTGATAAAACTTTTAAATAATAAAAATATTTAAATGAAAAATTCTGTAATACAATGAATAAGAAAAGCTATATTAGTTCATTCAAAAGAAATTCAAACTAATAAATTTGATAGATTTTGGATAAATCTGTATCTTAGACAATGGCAACGAGATGGGGCGTTCTTTTTTTTCTTTTGAAAGGGAAGTACTTGCCCTACCCTAGCTAACTTCAATGTTTTGAAACTACAATTTTACCCTTATATATATATATATATATATATATTAACTTTTATAAAGAAAAATATAATAATACATTGTACAATAAACCCTGAAGCATTTATAGATTATGCTGAAATTATTAAAAACAGTTAATAAATATAAAATGAAGTGAGGCAAAATAAGACGACTTCATATTGTATTAAATATTGTATCAATATTGTATTAAATATAGCACAAATTTCAAATTTCGATATAGCACAAATATTTATTTTGCAGTTTTGACAATTTTCGCTTTCATTTAACCATCAGTATTTATGGCTATTTCAAATCACCCTTTTTTTCAGCAAATTCCATTGTCAGCAAAACAACAAGTGAAATGTGCATCACTGCATACATATGATCCGAATAACCAAACCGGATCTTACATTTATGGCAAGAATATTCATGAATTTTGGACCCCCTTAAATTACATGAGATATTTGAGGTAAAATTTGCATGTAACATCACATGATCTTCTTCGACCACCACACACTTTCATTTTGAAGTCATTTCGTCATCAAACTAGAAGATAAATCCACCACAGCAAAAACACTGCAGACCAAAAGATGAAAATAAAGCAAAAATTGGCCAACATGCATGTTTGAAAGCAAGTAACGGGATTTTTGGAGAAAGAGAAAAAAAGTAACGGAAAACACTATGCGACTGTAAAAAGTCCTGCAAAAGGAAGACTTTTGGTGTAAAAAAAGTTAAATGAAAATAAAGTGATAAGATATGGTAGTGTCATTTAATACCTCCAATACTAGTCTTGGTTTGAATTTTGGGTTCCCATGCCCCACTCCAGGTGTACCCTAATCATATAAAAAACACACAATACAGATAAATTCAGTAAATAAATAAAGAAGGGAAAGGAAAGATCATTGAACTGAACGTATGTGCAACAGTGCATTTGTTGTTTGTATTGAACTAACCATGGCCAAAGCAATTTGTGGTAGTGTTCACACCATCTCGGCAAATGCAAGAGAATGACTCATCCAGACCAGAAAAGCCACACAAGCCTCCACTGGTTTCACAGTCCTTGCATGCAGGAGTGTAGTATGAATCATTATACTGCAAAGAAATCCCAAATTTCCATTTCATGGGATCCCCTTCATCTCCAAACTCGTATATCGACGTGTACGATGAGCACTGAAGTTTTGGGAGATCCAAAGAATAGCCTGATCCTATTCCCATCAAGGAGTCATAAACACAACAGGTAGATGTAGGTGCATTTTGTGGCAACCCAATTCCAGTTACCCCTTTGCAAGAATACAAACCGCTGCAAACACGAGAACCTGATCCGGTATCACACAAATCCTCACTTGGATCAAACACTGGAGATGTAGTTGAGCAACCAAGCAGGACAAAGATATTGGAACCTGTTAGTGTGAACGGGCTCGTTCGGTCCAAGCTAAAACTTCCAGAATTCTGCATTGAAGAGCAAGTTGACATGAAAGGATCTGCAACAACAATAGTGCTGGTTGGGTAGTCGATGGAAGAAACAGGGTAAATGCCAGTGCCAGTTGAGAACTGTAGAGTACCAGCATTGCATTTTACATATCTAGCAAAGTAAGGGTGGCCACACCCAAATCCAGTGCCAAAGGGAAACATAACCGGGATTGCACCACAAGTGCTGTTACATGTACCGCGGGTCGGTATGGTGCGGCCAGCAGCAGGGCTGGCAGCACAAACTTTATGGAGTTGAGGAAGCAAGAACAGAATGCTGATGAAGATAGCAGCTGGTAGAGGTGACATGGATAAAGGGTTTTGGATGAAGAACAAATTACAAGTGCAGCTAATAGTTAAAAAGATATGAGGAGGAGAAATGGTATTCTTTTCGGTGGAACTAATCAAATTTCAACATTCTTCCCCTTTTCCATCCTAAAAAGAAGAGCCTGTCATTTTGTGCATTCTAGCTATAAAGCACCATGGATTTTCATTACTATTTTGAATAAAAAGAAGGGGGTTAAATAAGCACCTAAAAGTCCATTTAGTCACAGCACTTTGTCTGTCCAAGTTACTGTGACATATATGGATCCCCAATTCCTCAGAATGAAAAGAAAGGTTAAAAAGATGATGCCACAGCAAAATGTAAAATTTTCCACCTCTTATGGACCATGCGACCTGTGAAAGTGAGACTAGAGATTAAAAAGAAGAAGAATGTCATTTGTGTGAAAAGAAGACATTTCAGTAGTATTCATTCATGTGAAACGGGAAGAGAAAACTGCAACCCCATTCATGGACACAGCACGTCTTGTAAATTTATTTTTTTGTCGCATTTTTTACAATATGTAAATAGAAAATGTTTTACTCCTCTTTCAAAGTGATTACACTGAGTCAGGGCTTCTAAATCCTCTGTCAGAATATATCAGTCTGTCACATCCTAAAAGAGGGAAATGTGGTTCACATAATGGCTAATGGTAAATAATAAATGTATAAAAGACGGGGAAAATTTTCCTCTCAAATTCACTTCAGTGCCAAGCAGCAAAGAAAACCTAACCAATCCCCCTACCTCATATATTGAACTTGCATCAGGTTCAAACTCTTCTCGGATAAAACAACCATAGCACATCCACTGGATTTACAGTGAGTCGGTACCGCATGCAGATACCAAGGCAACTAGGTATCACCAGTGGGATGAAGAATTCACACAACCGATAACACTAAGAGCTTTCAGTTTCCTAGAAATCCCCATATTTCAAGTGAGCTTCAAGTTTCCTGGACATCTACATATTTCAAGGGAATACAATAGCATAAAGTTCATGGTACTGATGCCTCGTGGCAAGTAGAATTCTGTCGATTTGAAGCTCCTTGTGTTTCAGAAGTACTGTGGATAATCATGCATTCAAACCAGCCCAATTCTTGAAAGCGATAAGTGCCTCCATTTTCCTGAAGCTCCTTCTCCTCAACTTTGACACTTTAAGCTTCTTATGCTTCTCCATGAATGCTTGTTTGTACCTCCATTTATCCACAAAAATTTTCATCTCTTGCGACTTCTCAACGACTTGCATCACTGCATCAAAGAAACCCCCTTTAACAAGAGCATATAAGAATGCATCAACTAAGTTGTGATCAAAATTGATGCCTTTCTCTTTGCCACCTGAAATTTTCCGTTTAATCTCATTCCATAGCATCAAAACACTGAAATATTTCTCCGCAGTCACATAACCATTAATCAGGGACAAATATGTTTGATCATTTGGCTCAAACTGCAGGAAAGTCATCCTTCTGAAAGTCCTCCTAGCATCTTCCAACCGCCCAGCTTTACAGAAAGCATGAATAATTGAGTTCCAGTCATGAGTTTTAACTTCTATGCGAGGGTCTTCAACAACTTCATCTAGAAATGCAGCCATCAACTCAGGTCTTTGATTCTCCATCAGACCTGTCATTATAGTAAGATAACTCCCTTTCAAGTCAAGTATTCTTGCATCTCTCATATCCCTAAACAATGTAAAAGCAGACTGAAAATCCTGACTCGTCATGGACGCTTCAATTAGCATGTCATACATTCCTGCATCCAACTGAAGCCCTGAATTACCAATATCCACAACTAATTGAGTAGCTTCGGCAGTTCTATGCTCCTTGCTGTAAGCCTTTAAGATAGGCACATAAACACCAAGCCCCACGGAACCACTCTGAGCATTCATTTCATCAAGAATGCTGTGTGCCTTATCTGCTAAACCAAGATTAATACAGGCGCTAATGATGCCATATCCAAAAGACTTGTCAACCTCAAGCATGGGAGACTCCAACTTTTGAGCTTCAATGATCAAACTAGCTAAACTCTTCATAGCCCCATTTTGAAGATACCCTTTAACCACTTCACAGTGAGTTTCATCACTGAAAATCCACTCTTTCCCATTACCTTCTCTCAAACTACGCAAAACCGTGGTTGAAACTGAGTCTATTTTGCCCGACTTGACATACCCACCAATCAAGCTATTAAAAAACACCCGTTTATTTGAAAAACCAAACTCAACCATCAATTTTTCTAACTCATCTATCTTCTTTTCAAGCCCTTTTAATGCAAACAAATAAGAAAGGAAACCAAAACTTGATTCATCGGGCCGAACACCTAAGACAGACATAGTTGCCACTACTTTTTCAGCATCCGAAACTGATTCAAGCTCACAACAGCAACACTCTAGAGCAGCATTACAAGCAGCCAAATCAGGTTTCATATAATTCAACTTTTCATCAATAGCAATCCTACAACATTCCTCAAAAACTCTTAAAAATGCAACAAGGCTACCACTTTTCCTACTGACATCAACAAGCATATTACCCCACAACCCAAAAGGGACAAAGTACCTGTTTTTGAACATGCATTTTATAAGAGCAAAAGCAGGGGCGGCGGTGTTGGCAAAATTCATGGAACTCAAAAGGGTAGTCACGGTTTCAAAAGACAGCAACTTTGGATCCTTTTCAATGACAAAAATCACAGAGGCAAATGCCCTTTTGAGATTTTGGGTGTCTTGCAAGGAAGACAAGTGGGTAATAAGGGAGTTAGTGAGGGACTTATTGGGAAAAGTGCAGCAGATGGTGAGGGACTTGAAGGACTTCCAGGCTTCATCAGTGTTGTGGGTGAGAAGGGATTTCTCTAGGGTGGTTTGTAGAGTGGTTTTTTGTTCTTCGGTTAGGGTTTTGGTTTGGGAATTGGTGGAGTCCTGAGGTTGTTTTGATTGCTTGTTTGGTTTTAATGCAAAAATTGAAGGCTGAAGGAAAGAGTAAAGAGTTGGGATATCAGTGGCGGCGGAAGAAGAGAAAGGTCTATAGGGTGGGATTGAACACACTGCTTTTCTCCACATTTCACCGTAAATCTGCAAACATTGCATTGTTCTCCTTCTAATATTGCTCTTTTACTGGTAAACCGCGAGGCTCATAATTTTTTTTTTTCGTTAAATTCTGCTATTGTGTCCCTATATCTTTATAAAATTTAATATTTAATCCCTATTCTTAAAAATAAAAAAAATTAAGTCACCCTATTTTTAATTTAAAAATCACATTCTAATCATTAAAATAGTGAGTATTTCCGGTTAAAACTTGTCAATTTAGCATGAATGTGATGGGACATATATTTGACAAATAAATATATTAAATTGATAAATTTTAACGTAATTTATCAACAATAATAGTGATTGGATTAGAATTTTTAAATTGAAAAAATAGGTGGATTGAATTTTTAATTTTTAAAGTAGATGGTTTAAATTCTATAAAGTGCTGTGATTTAACCAATTAATTGTATTTTATTTGTGTGGGAATAAAACAAAAACTCAAAACAAGTTACATTAAGACTGTTGGGCATAGATTGACCCCCTAAGCATCTCCTTCGATGGGTGTTGAACCAGTTGAAAACCCATTTCCTGTTTAGTGGCTACTTCAGCCATTAGGTCTGTCGCCTGGTTCCCTTAATCCTATTAGTAAGAGAAAAGGCGTAATAGTTTAAAAATTGATATAATATACTATCTTTCTTCCCTTTCCTCTTATATTTTTCTTTCTTTCTTTTTTTATTTTTATTTTTTTCAAAAGTGCTTTAAAGATAAAATTATTCATAAATGTTTGATTTTAGAAAAAAATTTAAAATTTAAATTGATTTTGAAATTATTTGGGAAATAAGTCGTTAAGATAAAAACAGACATTTTTAAAAGAAATTTTTACAAACCATGCTATTTGTTAACAAAGCATCTCACTTGGTTTATTGGCTAAATGTTTGATATTTTATTAGTATGGCTCGATTCAAATACTCTCTCAAGCATTCTATGTTTTTATTTTTTGTTTATGCATTTTTTAAGATTTTTATTTTTACTTTTAATTCGTGTTTTAATTAACAGTTTTTATTTATATAGATTAAATACTAAATATATAATTATATGATGAAACTATATTTTACAATATATAATGCTAATTATATTTTGTAACACCTTTCGCCTGACCCGATCGTCGGGTTCAAGTTATAGGATGCCACATCCATTACCGGAGCAACTACAGTAAAAAACAATATAAATAAATCATTTAAACATTCAAACATTCCATAAATCACATTTATCACATACTATATAAGCTTTTCCAAGACTCAATTGAGCTTACGAAAGCTCATTTGCCATTCAGAACATGAAATAGGACCAAATTGCAAAGTTTTTAAAATTTCAGATTCGGTATCGATACCTCTGCTAGGTACCGATATCACTTTGAGCTTCGATGTTTAGAAATAAATTAAATTAAAACTAATGTATCGATACAAGTCATAAAGTATTGATACCTTCTTCATGGTATCGATAACTTACCTTTGTATCGATACTATTTTAATGTTCGATATTTTGAAAATTTAAAAAAATTGCTAAAGTACCGATACCCTTTTCTAAGGTATCAATACCTCAAAGCAAAAATGACAAAAATTTGTATTTTGGTACCTATTGCATGCCAACTTATCAACTTACCCAAATGGTGCTTAAATGCACACTTATACCTACATAAAACCAAACCAAAACCATATTTAAACATTTCATTTTAACCAATTCACATCATTCAAACCAATATGCCATCATTTGACACCAAACATACTAAATCAAACTATTCAATATCAACCTATTCTTTCATGCTTTTTAACCATTCAATACCATTACATACCATATCAATTCATTAAGCAATTTGACATTCAAGTGCCACATTTATAGCCTATTAAGTTTTCATCTTACACATATACAAATATGGACAATATCATTCCCTAATCCAAGCATTAGTCAAATTCAAACCAAGCTATCACCCAAAGTAAACACATATATTAACACCTATGTACATGCCACATAATCGGACTTTAAAATGATCAAAAGTCTACTGAGTTGATAGCAAGATAGTGTGAGCTTCAAGACGATCTGACCGACACTTTTCGTAAGTAGACAACTACAAGGGAAAAAGAAACAATGATATAAGCATATCAAATGCTTAGTAAGTTCATATGCATAAAACAATAACTTACCTCATTTTACAATTTAATACAATAAGCAATTCAACTTGACAAGTTACCCTAGGCATGACAACCACATATCAACAAGGTGAGTTCCTCATATGACCTTATCAGTAGCAATTCAAGCATTTAACATTTAATTCAGTGCCATTCATATAGGATCAACAATTTAATACCATTTGTATAGTTCAATCAACATATAATATTTTGTGTATCAATTCATACTATTTCACTGTCATTTTTCACTTTTCTTTAACATATAGCCCGATGAACTCTAATAAACAGATTTAGATACACGGGTAACTACACCACACCAGGTTGTTCGCCAGAGTAGTAACTACACCACATTAGGGCACCGAAGTGCAAAGCCCATAGGCAAACACAAATAATCATATAATAAAATGCTCCTCCACCACACTAGAGTCTCCGTAGAGACATTCAATATTCGATAATCTGCAACAAATGCTAGATCTCGATATGATCTGTAATAAACTCCGTAAATCACATACTCTGTTCTATGATATATAACCCGTACTAGCACACAAATAACCCTATTGGCATGCCAATATTATCCTATCCTTTATTATGTTCACTAGGACACATTTAGCACATATAACCCTTTTCTTTACAAATTAGTCCATACCTCACATTTTTGTACCAAATCATAAATAATTCAAATTACTTTCACACAACAAAAATTCATAATTCAAGTATATATTACAATAACATATAGCCATACCATATGAACTTACTTGGAAATAACAAAAACAAACAAAATGTTGAGGACTACTCTGAAATTTTGTCTTTTTCCTCGATTTTCCTCCGTTTGATTCAATTCCCAATCTACGTGATAATCCTTTTAAATTTATCATTTCCTAATATCTTATAAAATCCTATTACATGCTTATGACAATTCAATTTCAATTTTTGAATGCTCCCTAAAGTTTTTCATTTTTATTCAATTTAGTCCCTAAAATCGAAATTACCATAACTTTCAAATTTGGGCTTCGATTTTGAAACTGATCTCAATTACATCCTTATACAACACTATATTATCTATAACTATAGAAACTTAACATCAATTTTGAAATTTACACACATTAGTCCCTAAGTTGAAAAGCTACAATTAAACTTTACAAACTAGTCCTTTTCATTTCTAAGCTTAAAATCTAGCAATTTAGTAAAAAAAAAGCTTCAAGAAATCACAATAGAAACTTTTGAAAACTTTAAAAGTTTTACAAATTGATACACGAGCTAGCTAAAATAAGCTCTTAGGCTAGGCATTGACAAGTTAGCCTAGGCATGACAACCACATATCAACAAGGTGAGTTCCTCATATGACCTTATCAGTAGCAATTCAAGCATTTAACATTTAATTCAATGCCATTCATATAGAATCAACAATTTGTGGCAATCAAATAACCAATTTTTGGAAAATGAGTTAGATAAAGAGTCCTTATGAAAGTAAAATTGGTTTTGGAGATGGGAGTCAATGAAAAAAGTTTTAGAAGTGAGAATGTGGCAAAAAGGACTGAATTAAAAATTTTAAAAAGTTTTAGGATTAAATGTAAATTTGACTAAAATGAGAAAAATGAATAATCATTGATTATCTACCAAGGTATCTCAAAACTGGTTTCAGAATGCTTGGTTGACGATGGCAAGAGCTATCATGTAAATGGTAGTTTTGAGTACCAAGTATTCATGATCTCCAACATATTAGTAGGAAGGAAGCTAGAAGTGAAAACTGGCTTGGTATTAGGAATACTTTTTTCCTCCACATATCAAGTTACATGGCTTCTAGCGCCTTACTTTAGATTTTGAACCTTTAGAGGAGCTCAATTTTTCCACAACATTTCATTGAAACTAGCCAATGTAATTATTTTAATTAGTCAATCTTATACCCTTTAGGTGACTTATGTTTCCCTTTTCCTTTTAATTTTTAGTATAGTTCCAAATTCTTAATGATTTCATGTGCCATTGTATTATCGAAAGTGAATGTTAATGCTTATTCCTAAAAACATATTTAGTTCTCTTTACTAGAAAGGTTTCAACTTGGGAGAATGTTTTGCCCTTATCAACCACTTTCAAGTTGTTAAAGATGACTAAGCTCCTACATGCAAATGTAAAGTTAGTGTTCTAAATTCTTAACAATATTTTGTGTATCTTTGAAAGCTTATCCAGAACAATTAGGACAATGCAATACACCATGTTGTGTATATTGGTTTTTATTTCAAATGTATCTCCCAACTAGGTTAAATTATAAGTTCATTTTTCATTAAATGGTAGAATGAAATTCTCTCAATATCATCTATAGAGAATGGTACCCTTTGAGCATTGAACTTTCACTCATCATCTTGGATCAACTTTAGGCTTAGTGCATGTAACCTCATGGTTTCATGTATTGACATATTCTTCCCAAACTTTTTTTACATGCAAATTCCACTTGAAATATTTTATTGAAACTAAATGCGTGAAAAACACTAAAAACACACAATATTTACATTACAAACAAAAAAATTCAATCACTAATATGGATATAGAATATATAAAAATTGTAACCTCCCCAACCTGACCTAGACATTATGGCTAGACCGTGAAGACTACATTAGCCACCGAAATGACTAAGTAAACCTTTGGATCATAAAAACCCTAATTCAACTCACTTTGGAAAATCATAGTTGCACTTAAGTTAGTTTGAAAAATATTCATTTATTGAGTCATCTATTCTTAAGTCTCTTTTTTATTATTGATAGTGATGTTTTTAGAAGCCCATTGTTTGTTGCTTTGTTTTGCAAAATCTCGTTACCTTTCAAGGCAGCGAAAAAAAACTATTCATGTCAGATTTTAATTAGGTCGAGTAATATGCATTTTTCGGTTAACATATATAGTCAATGTGTTTAAATAATGCATGCATAAAACCCCAATCCAAAAACCACAAACCATAGTCCAAAATAATACTTTACAGTCCAAAAACCGAATAAATATTTATAAAAATTATTAATAGTAAAAATAATCCGAAGTCCATGACACATCCGCATGCCTGGTCCGATCCTAGTCTCAATCATTACTTGAGAAGTTAAGACTAGAGGGTGAGCTTAAAATAGCTCAGTGTGAATCAATATTAATATCAATATCAATAAAATCAATCAACATTCATTATAGTACGGTACAAGGAAAATTTCAATAAATGTATGAATATGTCATGAGCATGATGCAATGCAAAAAGGTTCCTACCCATTCATCCGCTACACACCGCGAGTTCCCCAAACTTGCAACACCCTCAAACCCGGCTTAGATGCTATGACCAAATTCGAAAAGCTACATTGGCCACCGAAATGGCCCAGAAAATCTTTTGTAGTTTTCAAACGTACTTTTTTAAATCATTTCAAACTAGTGAAATCAAGAAATTTTAAAAATCGATGTCTTCGGTATTTTATTTGTAAAAGTTTGATTGTTGTTCAAAACTTTTGTAATTTTAATCATATTTCAAAATCATTTATTCAAAACTAAAGAACTTGACTATTCATCACTATTTAAAAAAACATGTTAAATTCATAAAATCAAATGTCTTTAGAAATCTCATTTGTAAACATTATAAATTTTGAAATTAAGTCTAATTTTATTAAGAACTTATCTCTTAGATTTGTAGCGGAAAAATGTAATATGGATACATTTTACAAAAATCACAATGAACCATTTTACTAAAACTATATTTTGCTAAAAATCAATATTTCATGTAAATTCGATAAAACATCAATAGACAATTTAAAACCTCAAAAAAGGTCATATATTTGTCTAAAACTCGTTTTATTGTCGTAGCGAAAAAGAGTGATTTTGTCAAGTTTTAATAAAAATCAAGTTTCTTACATAATATTAATCAAATACTAATTTATGCAATTTTAAAACTTAATGACATGCAAGTAATTCATGCAAATCAGAATGAAAAATCCCCAAAGTAAAGTCTCATGCCACAGTCCATAATCAAACTTATTTCAAACCCAAAATAACAAAATATCAAAATAAAATTTAATTACTTTAATTTAAAAATAATTTCGAAAAAATCCTCCAAATGTTGTCATCGGATCCTAACCTCGAGTTATCTATAAAATAAAAAAAACTAAAGGGGGTGAGCTATAAAGCTTAGTGTGAGTCTTATAACAATTTAAATAACAATAAACACATACATATAGTACAACATAATCAATATTATGCATATGACCATGGTAGTGCAATTTTTGGAAAACAATTATGTAATTTTTTATAAAACATCCTACCCATCACCACTACACTCCAAAAAGAGTTTCTTGGAACTCATCCATCCAAACACTCCAAGATGTGGATGAAGCCACCATTTCTTCCTCCTTACAATATCCCACCCCATGCATGTGATATGACCAAAATAAACATATATATATATTTTTATTTCAAAATATCATATATCACATTGGGCATGTTGAATCATGCAAATCGAATCATATAATATCATGTAGGGCATGTTTAACATGCGTTTCACGTATTGTTTCAAGATATCAAAATATCCCCATTTATTTTTCATGTAAAATAAATTATGCCATAATATCACATAACATGAGAATGTGAATAACATACTTTATAAACAGTAAAAATCATAACCACACACCATACTTTTCATGAAATTAGTTGATTTGAAATCACTTACTTGTATAATCCGTTTCGACGGATTTAGTCTCTCATTTTAGAATACTTAAAGTATTCACATTAATCACAAATCAAATAAAAATATTTCGTTTAGGCATTATTAACGTTATATATATAACTTGTATTGATTTGGACCCACACCTGGATTCGTATGACCTGATAATAATGATTTCATTTCCCAACTCTAAGAGTGGAGATCAACCTTTGAATCCTTAGTTAAATGTTAATACCATGTCAGTATATTGACATTTTTAATTATATTTTCAAATACATGATTAAGTTGAACCACTTACTTAATCAATGGTCCCAATGACGAACACCTGTAAAGGATGGAGTATGGATCCGGGGTTTCAAATAAACGCTTCATGTACGAATAAGAAATACCCTTGTTAGAATCTTTCATAAATGAGAATAAAGAAAGAAATAATCTAATTAGAGGATTTACCAATACTTATGTAATCTCGAGGGTAAGGAGATTGAACGATCTTTGCGATGATTCGATTAAATAGGAGGATTCTCAACTAACAAATAAAATAAAATAATAAAAATGATAGATTAGAAAAGATTAACAAAAAAAAACCTTTTATAAAATCAAGATATGAAGTTGAATAATAAAAAGGTTGATTACAAAAGAGAGGAGGAGAAAAGAAAAAAAAGGTGAAAATGGTGGTGGTCAATGGCGGCAGCACGACAACGGTGATGACGGTGGAGGTCTGACGGTAGAGATGTGGTGGTGAGGTGGTGGTGCGATTGGCTAGGAATGGAGGAGTTGCAGAAGAATTAAGAAAAAAAGCTTTGTTGAGGAGGTGAAATGGAAGAAAAATGAAGAGGAAAGTGAGGAGAAAGAAGGAGAAAAGAGGAGGATGAGCAAAAGAGGGGCGGCAAAAATGGAGAGGAAGCAAAAAAATGAACATTAAAAGGTGTAATTCACCTTGTCCAAGTTCAATGTATGTCACACAAGGTAAGAGTGAAGAAAATAGGCATGTTGATGGGACAAATGAGCAAAAAGGGGGTCATGGGAGTGAAAAGAAGGGTTTAAGAGTGAAAGTTTACTAGTTAAAAGAGAAAAGAATCTTTCTTTACATGGTAACTAGTAATGGACAATTATAGAAGCTTTTTTCCATGCAAAAGTTTCCAAAAAAAATTAAATAAAATATTAAGAGTGTGGAGACTTAAACCTAGAACCCTTAAGAAATTATTTAAGCTCCTAACCACTAAGCCAACTTACTTCCTCGTTCACAAACTACAACATTTATTTTAAAAATATGGTGTGAGCTTTGCTAAGGTTTGAAGCAAAATTGCACCATATAGAAAATAATTTGAGGGAAGGGATTTGAACATAGATCATTAAGGACAGCTCCACTACTATTCAATCACAATACTTGACACATATTTATTATTAAATGAGCAAAAGATCATCTAAAAAAAATTTGGGCATGACCACTCTCTATTCATTAACCTAATTTTTACTAACCTGATTTTTGGGATGTGATAAAACTCATCTACCAAACACCAAAAAATATGAGCCGAAGTTCGATGTGGAGAAACTACCAGTGTAATAGTGCAGAGGAACTGCCAATAAATATGCAAACAAACTGCCAATATCGTGGACAAGCCACCAATAACGGTAAATGTAGTTAAACTGCTAATAGAGTGAACAAGCCACCAATAGTGCAAACAAGCTTCTAATAATGGGATAAATTGCCAATCTCTTTGGTACTTCCGATGCAGTTTACTAACAACAATATTGAGAACTTTAACTACCGCCAGTACTCCACAAAACTCCTCTATCAACCACAATAACCCACCCCATGCATATGCAATATGACATACAATCATTGAGTAAAATCATGCTTTCAGTTCTATTTCTATAACACCATTTACTCGGTCTGGTTGTCGAACCCAAGTAATGGGATGCTACAACAAATACCAAACAATTTCCATACAATTTATTCATATAATTCTCAAATAAATATTAAATAATCACACACAAATGTGTATAAATATATATTGATCAATTTATTTCATGTATATATTGAGTATACGAAAGCCTCAAAACAATTTGGTACTGAACATGGATTAAATTGAATAAAAACAACGAGGAAGGAAAAATCTGCATATATGGGACACACGGCCATGCCCTAAGCCTATGTATGGCACTCGGCCGTGTGTACCTGAAAAATGTCTTTCAAAACAAGAAATTTACCCATGAAATGCTTATGCCACAAGCTATCCTTTAAGCCATATTTTAACTTATTCAAAAGCATTTAATTCAAATCAAAATCATCATTTTAAGCAACAATCCTAAGTGCCTAACCAATATGTCATAATTAACACCTCAATCAACAATCCAAAACTAGCCAAATGACCACATTCATTCATGCCAATATACCTTTAATGATATTCAAATATTCAAGCCAATCATGAACATATTCAACTTTTTAGCCATTCCACACTTGATTCACATTTTAGCTTAATAACCTAGATACAAAAGCTACCAAAACTTTTAAGTATAACGTAAATATAAACATGCCTTGTACTAACCCTATACTAAGACATAATCCAGGCATATTATGAATCAAACCAAGTCCAAGCATCAACCAAACATAGTGTCTAACATATACCGCTTCATCCATGAAGACATTAAGCAAATAACTAAAGCAAACATCAAGCTATCAACAAAATGACCATTTCCATCACATTTATACATATTTATATAACCATTAAGAGACAACGAAAATCAAAATGAACATAAGAAGTATAACACATCCTAAGTACATGCCAAGACCAAAATGAACAATTCTCCAACAATTGAGTTTGGGATTTCTGCTGGATGCTAAGTCAATGATCAAATCGTTAAGTACCTAACCTACGTACGAAAAAATCATACATTGAGTATATCTCAGTGATATTTTTTTAATCCGAACATTTAGACCATAATATAAGTCATAAAGATGCATAAATTTAATAAAGATAATAAGCAATATAAAAACTCAATACGCTAATTCACAAAGTCATTAATCCCAATATGCTCATTTACCATTATTAAGACATAACAATCACCTTTCAAGTCACATCCCAAAAACTGGGTTAGTAGAAATTGAGTTAATGAACCAAGAGAGTGGTCACCCAAATTTTATTTATTTATTTTAGATGGTATTTTGATATTAATAAATATCAAGTATAGTGGTTGAGTAGTGGTGGAGCTGTCCATGATGACTTGTGTTTGAATCCCTTCTCTCATACTATTGTCTATGTGGTGCAATTTTGCCTCAAACTTTAGCAAAGGCCACACCATGTTTAAAATAAATATGGTAGGAATTAAAACAAAGAAGTGAAGTAGTCAAGTGGTTAAGTGCTCTTAAGCTATCCCAGAGGTATTAAGTTTAAGTCTTTTTGTTCTCATATTTTTCATTTAATTTTTTTTAACACAATTTCCATGTGCATAATGTGCTTGCGGTCCACCCCATTGTTACCATGTTTATTTTGTTTCCGTTCCCCTTTTATGAGTCAAACTTGTATTAAGTTGGGAAACATGATCCCCTTTATGCTCCTATGTTCCCTGTCTTTCTTTTCACTTCATTCTTGACTACTTGCTATGATTCAATGAACCTGGTCACAGTTGACCAAGTTTACCACACCCATTGTTGTCCCTATCTCTCTCATTCTCCTATATTCTTATTTTTTTCACTTTCTTTCACCTTCATTTTATCTCTACTTGAAAAAATACCACCACCCTTTTTCTTTAACTTTTATTTTTCTACTACCACAAACAGCCCTTGTGCCACCATCAAGTGTCCTTTTAGTCACCATTAGCATCTCCCATTTTCGCTCCTCCTCTTTTCTGCTGCTGCGAGCCACTGCAGATCCTTTTTCCTCCTCCATCTTATTTTTTTTCTTACTCCTTTCACTCCCTCTTCTTCACCGAAATCCTATAGCCCTTTACCATTTTTGAATCGCCACTCCACTGTTATCGGGTCACCGCTGAGCCATCATTGGACCACCGTCACCGCAGCCGGTAACCAAAATTCTTTTTTTTCTCTTCCTATTTCTTTTGTCGATTCTCTTAGTGATTAAAAATCATATTTTTTCTTCACTCTATCAATTATTTTAGATCACTCAAATCATCAATCTTATTCCTTTCTCGATTATTTGACCATTTGTGTTGAATCAGGTGTAAGTGTGGTTATTTGGATTGTAAATCCTTCACTTAGAGATCCCATAATTTGGCTGAATGGTATAGTGCCATAGTGTTAACATGGTATGTTATTATTATTTAATTATTATTGTACTAATATGATTTCATATGAAAATTTGAAGGGCTGAATGATACTTAAAGGGGAGACCCCTTCGCAATTGGAAATCCTTCTTTCAAGAGTCCTAGATCGTGAGGTAAGTGCTGAGGAGACTTTTAATAGTCAAACTTTTAAGTGATGAAATATCATCAAGGATTCTTAATAAAGAAACGTTATTTTTGTGTTAGATTGTCTTCTGAGATAGATCAAGTGAAATCACTATTAAGGATTGTGGCAATTGGATCTACAATATAAAGTGTGTGATCTAAATCGTTAATTTGAGTATGATATGTCACTTTTATTTTTAATAATATGATAATAAATAATTAATTGAGAGTACACTAATTACTCAAAGCGGAGTTGAAAAACTCATCAAAAGGAAATCCAAGTAAGTGATCCTAAATTACGAGTTCATGAAAACTATGATTTGTGATGTGTTGATGTATGTGATGATAACATTTGTGCAAATCTCATCTCCATGTTATGTGATGCATGGCTTAATTGATATGTGATGATTTAAATACGTGTTATGTATATGTGTGTGATGAGATCCATGATTTAATATGAGAAATATATTAAAACATGCTAAAGTGAATAAAAAGCGAATATTATGTGATATATGAAATTGTGAGCATGTTTACATGCATATGTGTAAAATTGAGAAATATGTGTTATGTGAGATTATTAGCATCATTACATGAAAATGTGAAAAGTGAATTATATGTGTTAAATTTGACAAATGGCCATATCACATGCATGGGGTGGGTTTTGTGAAAGGTGGAAGTTATGTGGCAGTTTATCTGTGATTATGTGGTTATTATTGGAAATTATGTGGTGGCTTGTCCACAAATAGTGTGTTATTGGATGGACGGGTTCTGGGGAACTCGATACTGGTGTGTAGAGAAAATGAGTAGGAAATTTTATAAAATGTGCATCGTTTTAAAATATGCATCGACATGTTCATGCATAAGTATCAGTGTTAGAACTTGTGATTATTATGATGATTGATATGTTGAGATTGATATTTTAATATGTATGCGATTATATTTGTGTTGATATCACACTGGGCTCTTTAAAGCTTACCCACTTTACTTATGTGTTTCAGATAATCCTCGTGGTTAGGACTCGGATGTGGTCGTCGGTGATGCTCTCGGAAATTTTTTTTAAATATGGACTTTTATTTATGATTTGGATTTTATGGACTTTATTACTATTTAGGACTCTTTATGTTAAATTATGGTATTGTGGCATGAGACTTTACTTTAGGGATTTTATTCTGATTTGCATGACTTGATTTCACGACATGAAGTTTTAAAAACTGCTTAAGTCAGTATTTGATAAGATTTCATATGAAAATTGATTTTAAAATAAATATATTTTTCCTCTGCATTTATGAAAAATGAGTTTTTAAAAAATTAGACTTAGTTTTCTAAATTATAAAGGTTTACAAATGAGAATTCTAAAGGCATTTGATTTACGAAGTTATTATACAAATGATTTAGAAGTATGATTGAAAATCCAAAATAGTTTTGAATAAAAGATTGAATATCTACTATTGAGATATTAATTATTTTGATTCTGAAATGTGCGAGTTTTTATGAAATTAAAATAAACACTTTACTTCATTTGTTTTGAATTGATAAGCCAATAGAATTAAAATATATATTTTAAAATTTCAAAAGATTGTTTTGACCATTTTCATGGACAAATGGATTTGATATATGATTAAAAATAAAGTTTAACATTCGATTTTACTAGCTTTGAACAAATTGTGCAAATAGTTTAAAAATTACGTTTGAAATTATGAAAGTTTTTCTAGGCCATTCTAGTGGCCAATGTAGCTTTCCAAATTCGGCTATAACGATTAGGCCAGGTTTGGGGTGTTACATTTCATAGTCAATAGCAATTTCAACCAATGTAATGACACATTTCATCTCAGTTTCTCATTTCATGTGTTCATTGAACACATACAATCAATATTAATAGTTCGGTCTACTATTTCATATTCCTTTTTCATATTTCATTTCATTCAATAACATTAGCTATTTCAATAATGTTGCCATTACCGTATCATTTTCCATTTCAAAATCGTTGTATCGATTTCACCATTTATTTCCCCTATTAACACGACTCAGACTGGGATGGATACATGAATCTAACCAACACACCAAATTGACACTCGGTGCTTGACGGATAAATCCGTAATAATTAATTGCGCCCTGTACTAGCTGATAAAATTTACAAATAGATGTGCCCAGCATTGTTCGGTATAACCAAAAATAGGGTGCCCAACACTCCCCGGCACTTAGTCGTAAAACCCTAAATTCTTGCTATCCTATGGTATGCCAATTATATCTGACCCTGCCCGAACAGTTAATAAGGTAACCTATTCCTCAATTCAATCATAAACCAATTTCTCAATTCTTTAACACAATTTCATAAATTCAATGAATCAATCATAAATATTCATATACATAGCCACATATTTCATTTCCATATCAAAATCAATTTCACATTTTAAATAATATTCATTGAAATCTATTTAATATAATCCTTAACACAATTAACAAATTCAACCACTTCAAAATATATCTCACTAAATCAAGTTTTATAGCTTACCTTATAACTTTCCATGCAATGCAATGTACAAATGCAACAATTGAAATAGTTCGGATTATAGAAACACAAACTGTAAACTCTGAGCTATTCGTCGATGACATTGTCTTTTCCTTTCTTACTTGACGATTCCGGGTCGACGTTAGCTACGGATTAGAACAAATATAATAAATTAGTCATATTTCACTTTTAACCTTAAAATCTATCAAAATAACACCTCAAACTTTAATTGTTTAACAATGACAACATTTTCAATATTGAACAATACCGTAAATTACTATATGGGTTAGCTAGCTCGTATTATCGGAGTTTTGAAAACATAAAAATTACAAAAAAAGACTAAACTGACTAACCAATTAAAACTTGAAACCCTTAAAACCCCTTTGCCATTTATCCTGCCCCCCTTGTTTTGCTTTCGAAATGTTCTTGCATGAAAAGAGAATGAAAGTTTTTTTTTCATTCCACTACGTGTCACCTTTTCTTAAATTTAATTAACCATTTTAATTTAATGTTATTTTATTATATCGAAAATTTCATAACATTTCTAATCTAATAATACTCAATGCTGTCCATTTTAATAAAGCCATTGGTTTAATTGATTTAAAGGTCCTTTAGTCTTGATCTACCTTATAATTTAATAACAATTGAACTTTTGACCTTTTTATGGTTTAGCCTCTACACTATAAATAAACATTAACTTGGCAAATTTAGTCGACCAAAATTCAACTCACTACTAAATTAACATTGTAAATATTTAATAAAGATATTTACAAGTTTGGTTTACGAAATTGGGGTTTCGAAACATTATTTTCAACACCACTGACATTTGTGTCATTACAATTTTAGTACAATGGAATGTTTTACATGCTTATAGTAACATATTCAATTCAGTGGCATCGCAACCAAACATACTTAATATGCAATCAAACAATAACTTAATGAGTCGCATGCTATTCAAGTACTCAATAAACAATAACAATCCATATCATGTCATGTCATTGTAGAGTATATCAATATCAAGCATGCAACCAATTAACCAGACATGTCAATTTTGCATTTATGCAAATTTAATACGACTCATCACTCGGTCAACTGTAAATAACTTACCTTGTGCGGCACCATTCAATACGCTTATTTAACGACTCGGCCATGTCCGACCAGCAAGAAACATTTTCCAATTCAACATATATTTTAATGTATTGCAAATAAATTATTTAAATTTAGGACCAACACCTTAATTTGCAATTCGCAGTCCTAACCTGTAAAAATCTACACTTAAGCCTTAAACGAACCTAAATCCAAAAAAACACAAAACCTAATACATTAAATTATCGACAACATCCAACCTTGAAACACCTCTAAGGATTCAACCAGGTAGTGCCATATCGTCAAATTTACAGATTTGAAACAATAAGTGAACTTACACTATTTTAACCTAAAACGAGAGTGCAGATAAGATCTGACTTCACTATTGAACCGGGGCGTTAAAATTAGTATGTAAAACCAAAATATTATTAAAAATCAGTGGGTAAAAATCAATGTAAGGCCTTAGAACAATCGACCCAAAATAATAAGTTTTAAACGAAAAAATTCGTGCTTACACTTTCCGTTTCCTAGATTTGAATCAACGACCTAAAAGAGATTGAATGCACACTCAATTGAAAAATTTTGGGGCTATTCTAAAGAAGGAATAAGTGATTGAATAAGGTATCAAATAGTGAAACAAAAGAAGGAAAAATGGCAGCCCCAAAAGTGGTGATCAAAGGGCGGCACACCACCACATGTGATGACAAAAGAGAGTTGATTAGGGTGGCACAAAAGAGGAATTTTGGCAGCAAATAGGGAAGAAGAGAAAAGAAGAAAGAGAAAAAAATGAAAAAAATTAAAAGAAATTCAATAAATTTGGTTTTGTTTGTTTGATTATTTAAAAAAAAAACTAATAACCCTTTTTTGATAATTTAGATAAAACCTTTAATTATACAAATTAATCAGATTTTTAGTGTTTGAGTCAGATTGAAATTTGACAATTTTATTAGGAGTGGATGACAAACAACTAGAATGAAAGAAGAATTACGAGCGAGGGGAATCAAACTCAGGTCTCTAAGCCAATTACACTGTCTCCTTATTTTCCATTAACCATTAAGCCAATAAATTATTCTTATCATAATTTTTCGAACTTAATATTAAAAAAATTGGGATGTTAGAAAAATACTCAAGAAACTAAGCAAATGTAAGTAAGATATAGTCTAAAATAATCATATGATAAGGACTCATCAGTAATGGTACTTGGGAATTGGTTAATTTTCTAACTAAAAAAAAGGCTTGTGAATGTAAATAAGTCTTCACAATCAAAGTTAATCTTGATGGATTAGTTGCCCCACCAAAAACCTGTCTTTTTAATAAAGGATATGCTCAAACCTTTGGGGTTGGTTAATTGGATACTTTCTCTTTGATGGCTAAAATGGATTTTTCCCATTTGTTCATTTCTATAGTAGCTACATATAGGTGGTCTTTACACCAGCTTGATATAAAAAATGCATTTTTTCATAGTGATCTATAGAAGGAGGTTTATATGGAGCATTGCTCGGGGGGGGAGAGTGTGAAGGTGTGTCATCTTTGGAAATCTCTGTATGGCTTGAAACAAAGCCCATGAGCATGGTTTAGACGTTTCAGTGAGATGATCTAAGATTTTGGTTTACAGAAAAGTAGTTGTGATCACTCGATTATCTACAAACATTCGGAAGTTGTCATATTCTGCTATTAGTTTATGTTGATGATATTGTTATTACTGGGAGTGATTAGATAGACATTCTTACTTTGAAATTGTTCCTTCATTCTCAGTTTCAAACAAATGATTTAGGATAGTTGAAATATTTTCTTGGAGTTGAAGTTACTAGGAGAAAGAAATGTATTTTCTTGTCTTAAAGGAAATATCCCATTGACTTACTTGAAGAAAGTGGGAAGTTGGAATGTAAACTATGTAGCACTTCGATGGATTTCAACTCCTCACTTATAAAGGAAGATAGTGATCCGTTTGAGGATTCTGAAAGGTATAGGAGATTAGTTGGGAAACTGAATATCTTATAGTTACTTATCCTGATATCGCATATTTTGTGAGTATTGTGAGTTAATTCATGTCTTCACCAATAGTTAAACATTGAGTAGTGCTAGAACAAATCTTATGTTACCTAAATGGGGATCCGGGTCATGGTATTTTATATTAGAATTATGGGCACACAAACATTGGATGCTTCACAAATGCAAATTAGGCATAATAAAAGATGGATATGAGGTTAACTACAGGTTATTGTGTTTTTGTGAGATGGAATCTAATTTCTTAGACAAGCAAAAAAGAGAGTGTAGTTTCACAGTCTAGTGTGAAATATGAATACAAAGTTATGGCACAGCTTGTTGGGTTTGGTGCCCTAAATCTTGATGGATTAGTTGCCCCACTAAAAATCCATCTTTTCGATAAAGGATATGCTCAAACCTTTGGGATTGGTTAATTGGATACTTTCTCTTTGATGGCTAATATGGCTTTTTCCCATTTGTTCATTTCTATAGTAGCTATATATGGGTGGTCTTTACACTAGCTTGATATAAAAAATACATTTTCTTCATAGTGGTCTATGGAAGGAGGTTTATATGAAGCATTGCTCGGGGGGAGAGTGTGAAGGTGTGTCGTCTTTGGAAATCTCTGTATGGCTTGATCTAAGATTTTGATTTACAGAAGAGTAGTTGTGATCACTCGATTATCTACAAACATTCGGAAGTTGTCATATTCTACTAGTAGTTTATGTTGATGATATTGTTATTACTGGGAGTGATTATACATACATTCTTACTTTCAAATTGTTCCTTCATGCTTAGTTTGAAACGAAGGATTTAAGGCAGTTGAAATATTTTCTTGGAGTTAAAGTTACTAGGAGAAAGAAATGTAGTTTCTTGTCTTAAAGGAAATATCCTATTGACTTACTTGAAGAAACTGGAAATTCGGGATGTAAACCATGTAGCACTTCGATGGATTCCAACTCGTCACTTATAAAGGAAGATAGTGATCCGTTTGAGGATTCTGAAAGGTATAGGAGATTAGTTAGGAAACTGAATATCTCATAGTTACTCGTCCTGATATCGCATATTTTGTTAATATTGTGAGTTAATTCATGTCTTTACCAATAGTTAAACATTGGGTAGTGTTAGAACAAATCTTATGTTACCTAAAGGGGGATCTGAGTCATGGTATTCTATATTAGAATTATGGGCACACAAACATTGGATGCTTTACAAATGCAAATTAGGCATAATCAACGATGGATATGAGGTTAACTACAGGTTATTGTGGTTTTCTGGGACGGAATCTAATTTCTTAGAAAAGCAAAAAGGAGAGTGTAGTTTCGTAGTCTAGTGTGAAATTCGAATACAAAGTTGTGGTACAGCTTGTTGGATCTGGTGCCCTAAATGTAGCATTTCGTCTATGTACACTTGTATTTTTTTCGAACAGATTGGTTTAATAAAATTATTCATGAATTATATTAATACATTTTTATATTGTCCTCACGTGGTTTTTGTATGTAAAGCAAAATAGAAGCAAATATTAGCTCATTGGTTGCTTAATGTTTAACAAATACTAAGCGGTACTACGTAGTCAGATTTTAATACGGAAAGACAACTTATATTAGTAGACGAACCTAAACATGTCCTTAGTCTAATAGAAAATGAGATAATCGATTGAAAAACTAATATGCCATCTATCAATTCCAATTAGGGAGATTCTTTATCTTGGGCATCGGAGTGAATGACTCCTAGAAGATAGTGTTAGATCTAGTGCCCTAAGTGTAGTATATTCATTTGTAAACTTATAATTTTTTTTGAATAAATTGGTTAATAAAAAATTTCATTAATATACTTTGTATGATTTTTCTCATAACATTTTTATAGACAAAGAAAAATGGAAGAAAATGTTGCTTATTGGTTGCCTAATGTTTAAACAAATACTAAGCGGTATTACAAGGTTGGATCATAACACAAAAAAATAACTTATATTAGTCGGCAAACCTAATCATGTCCTTAGTCTAATAAAAAATGAGCAAACCAATTGAAAGGATAATATGTTGTCTAGCAAAGTCCAATCGGAGAGATACTTTGTGTTGGACATCAGAGCAAATGACTTCCAGAAGATAGAGACATAGATGTGACTGATTGGGCTGATAGTAAATTGGAATGGACCTAAGAAGAATAGATCCTGAATCCATTTATAGGTTATTCACTTGTGATATTCATAGTGTGGAATACCTAAATCCTGAGTGGATGATGGACTATATATGCGTGACTTGTACACTTTGATGTAAGTAAAAGGCTAAGTTCGTATAGATTAGGAATTGAAAGCTGGTGTGTTGGGTGTACGACTTCTGCAATATATAGCGTCATTCACAACAGTGGAATTCATAGCCCGAAACATGGGTAAATGATATCCTCTCATTGGCATTACATGGTTGATGAAAAGTAAATGTATTCATGGGTCGTTTGTCTTTGTGATGAATGACTTGACTATTATTTAATTGTAATTGACTTTTCATGAAGGAAGATGTAATGATTACCATGAGATAAAATAGAATCATATTGGGAGGACAGATATTATCCCAAAGAGATTAAGGATA
The DNA here is from genome assembly GCF_025698545.1 of Gossypium raimondii. NCBI lineage: Eukaryota > Viridiplantae > Streptophyta > Magnoliopsida > Malvales > Malvaceae > Gossypium > Gossypium raimondii. The sequence goes on from NC_068577.1 coordinate 15,373,774, forward strand.
CCCTATGAGGGTAACACACTTATGACAAGGTCATTGGATGAGCACTGATCAAGTTCTTTTGTAATGGTATGCTATTGGGGAGAATTCAATCATGATACTATAGTGGAATGACTTCGTAACTAAATGAGTTTATAATTAATTAGCGAAAAGCTGGAATTTAATTATAAATCATTTGATTCCTAATCACATATGTCCAATCGGTTCCTTCGCTAAATCGTTGAAACAAGAAATGAATTGCATGTAGAATCAAATAAACAAAAATTGATAGAAATGATAAAGTTAGATAAATGAGTTACATTAAAACATGAATGTGGTTTTCTCACTGAGTATGGAAATGACCTGAGAATTAATCCAAGTTTTTCAAATTATTATTTAATTAATTGAAGTTCGAAAATGAAATTAAATTAATTAGTCATTGTGAATTCATTGAATGTAGAAATTAAATATATTTTCTCATATAATTTTTACGGTAAAATTGTCATGATTTTAATGGAATTAGAATCGGGTTGTGAAAATTGTTTAATTGGAAAATTTAATTTATTTAGAGTAATTTGATAAATAATGTTTATTTTGAAAATAGAAAAAATGTATTGGGTTAGATTAAATTATAAAGTGTTGGGTTAAAAGTTTAAGAAACACATATAATTTGACCCAATACAAGATAGACCCAAATCCCCATCATAATACATATGAGGGAAGGCACACTCAATTAGCCACCCCTCTCTCCTAGTTCAACTAGGGAATTGATTTTTCTATTAAATAGACATTAAATGCATTATACTAGTTCAATTAGAGTTTAATTTCCTCTTCCTATAAATAGATGACAATGATAATGCTAAAAATAAAATAAGTTTTACACAACTTTGAGATATTATTATTTTGTTATTTTGTCCAAAAATAGTGAGAATTTATTTCTAAGCATAAATTCTATTTTTTTGGGAATAACAATTCTACTAATTTTTATAAGAGAGAGGATTACTTTCCTACTGAAAGTAAAGAAAATATTTATGGTTCTGTATTTGATTTGAAATTGTTCAAACCCACACTCGAAGTAGTTCGTGGTATGAGGATAGCAAAGAAGATTATCCAATTGAAAGACGGGAACGTCTAGAATCCATTTAGCTCAAAACACAAGTGCGATTTAAAAAAAATATTTATTATTATGAATATCACAAATCGACTCAGTTTTTAAAATTTTATTTTTCCGCTGTGTAAAAAAACTATTTTCGAACCGAATTTTTTCCAACACAACCTATGTGCAAGATTATGTGGTTACATCCGTTACTGAATGAACTAGGTTTTAAAATATCGTTAACAACAAGATTATGGTGACAATCAAGCTGCTCTTCATATATCTTCTAACTCAGTATTTCATGAGCAAACCAAGTATATTGAGGTGGATTGGCACTTCATTGATGAGAAGATTCAACAAACAAACTATATTAAAATGAAAGATTAATTAGGAAATATCTTTATAAAATCTCTTACTGAACCTTGAAGTTATTATATTTGTAACAAGTTCGGCATGGTTAAAATTTATGCTTTAGTTTGAGGAGTGTTAAAGAATATGTAGATATGTAATTAGCTGATTACCAAGGGTTTAATTTTCTTTTTATTTACTTTTCTTATATATATATATATCATTCGATGGTGTATGAGATATAAAATTTTATTCTCTCTTCCTCCTTGTGTCTTGCTATTTCTCTTCTAATATTTCGTAAACTTCAACATCTACTGCTGCATAGCCTGCAACTTGACCTCCGGAGACCAATCCCAATCTCACAAAGAAACTCCACCATGAAAACCCTCCCTTGTCCATTTTAGTCCTTTAGATAAGCTTTAAAAGAATCATTTGGGGACTCTTAGAGTTGGAGTGTAAAGGAGGCGAATGTTTAAGATGAGAGCAATTATAAAATGTAAAAATGGTGAAGTTAAAACTTCTTAACCTTGATTGACCTCCGTTTCTCTAGATCTATCAGCAAGATTGTTATTTTGGCTTTATCCTTGGTTAAAGGACTGTACTCATAATCCTATGAAATTGCTTATTCAGACAGATGAAATCATAGTCTTGGAAAACGTTGATCAATCTCATGAGTTGCATACATAATATAAAATCAAAAGAATATCATATAATTAATTAGCCAATGTATATGAAGGAAAAAGAGCATACCCTTTCAATTATGGAGGAAGAAGAGAAGCTTGTATAAGGATTGAAAGCATTGCTTTTCTCATTTCAACATAAAATTGCAAAGACTTCTCTTTCTATTGACTGATGTGGTAGACGATACATGAATATAACTTTTTGTATGTTAAATGGATATGTAAGGCTTTATCATAATTACACGTGCTTGCTGGAATAGCTCAGTTGGTTAGAGCGTGTGGCTGTTAACCACAAGGTCAGAGGTTCAAGCCCTCTTTCTAGCGATTCTAATTTTTTCCTCTCTAATAACCATGTTGTGCATACTGGTTTCTCTGACCATCACTTGTTATTTTCTTTTCCATATTTTTAATGTCTTTCTCATGCTCTAATAACCATGTGCATACTGGTTTCTATTTCAATGCTTATGACTATCGCTAGTTAGTTGATGGACAAGAGGGAGCTAAACTCATGTAAAGAGTAGTTTCTTACATTGTTTCTCATGCTTTGATAACCATGTTGTGCATACTGGTTTTATTTCAATGCTTATGACCATTACTAGTTAGTTGATGGACAATATGGAGCTAAACTTATGTAAAGACTAGTTTCTTACTTGGTGATAGTCAAGTTGAGGTGTTCATTCTATTTCTGGTGTACTCTTTTCTCGGTCGATATACGTTTTGCAGCTAAAGTCATCGAGTTGGAAAGCCGAAAGACATTAATCATTGTGTAAGTCAAGAAGTTTACAAACTATGAAACAAAGTGTGTGTGCTATGGAGAAAAAGATGGATCTTAGATATGAACCAACAACCACAGCCTCTGAAGTATGTTCTAACTTCAACATAAGCTGTAGTTTTCCAAAGCGGCATTTTCATTTCCTATGACCAGATGATGCCATAAGTATTCCAACAGCTGCAATGAACATGAACAACATGCTGAACAGCAATATATATGTTCTTCGTGACGATCTTCGGTACTCTCCGAATAAAACCACTCCCCAAAATGTGCTCACTAGAGGAAGTGCCTGAAACCATGATCAAAGATTTCACATATGATGGCGAATAGACAACTTAAGCATACTTATTCAGTGGAAATGATCATTAAAATCAAACCTGAACAGCATCTGCTGCTGCATAGCCTGCAGCTTGGCCTCCCATGAACTGGAGACCATTCCCGAACCCACACAGAAACCCGGCGAGGAAGGCCCACCCTCGGCCATTCCAGTCCTTTAGATAGGCCTTAAAGGACGATTTGGAGACTCCCAAAGCTGGATGGTAAAGGAAGCTGATGTTTAGGACGAGAGCAATTACGAAACAGGAGACAGAGAAGTAGAAAAAAGCTGTGTAGACAACCAACTTGGGAACCCCTTGTTTCAAAGTGTGCCATTGATCGTTTGTTGCCAAGTTGAATGCCGGTGAGAAGAGGGAGAAGCAAACGCCGGCGAAGAAAGTTAAGGTCAGTCCAATGAACATGCTCTTTCCGAACACCTGCAGAAGAGAAAAAACAGAACAAAATGAAGCCAAGACCAAATAGACTTCCCAAAAGTGAAAATGGTGAAGCTGAAACTAACTTCCCAACCTTGATTGACCTCCTTTTTTCAAGCTCTATCAAGAAGGTTGCTGTTCCGGCTTTTGCCTTGCGTATAGGACCACCCCCGTTCTCTCGATCCTTTAAAACTGCTTCTTCAGACGCCGATGGAAGCACAGTCCTGGAAAACACTGATCAATCTCATGATTTGCATATATATAGTAACAAATCAATCAAACAGGAAAATGAATCAAAATCAAAATTTGTTTAGGTAATGTATTGGAAGGAAAACGAGCATACCCTTTTCCAGTTTCATTATCAATTGGCCAACTGCTAAGCTTTGCTTTATAATCAGCTGCATTGGATGAGTGAACAGCTGATGCAAGACAAACAGCAACTAGGAAGCAACCAACACCAGGAAAAAGGATCTCAGCTTTGTTTATTTTTCCATCCAAGAAGTAATTCAAGGTTGTACCTGTTAGAACCAAAGAAAATTTAATCAATGAAATCAGAAATCAAGTTCTTTTCAATGTCAATAGATTCAAATATTCAATATCTAACCTATAACAACAGTCATGCTTGATGAAATGACTTCTACAACTGATAAACCAACAAAAGCCCAAGCATATTGTGTAGAAAGGTTTCCCAAGCTGAGAACCACCCCACCAGCCATTGCGAATAAAACCGAAGACCAATTATCCTGCATCGAATTCCCATGAATATATTACATTCGGAATAAGTGAAGGGATTGCTGATATTGGGATTCCAGCACCGAACTTGCTAAATACCATTTCTCTGAGTGGCTATCTGAACCAAGTGGGTTAAGCACTTAGAATCTTTTCAGCTGTAGCAAATAACAGTAACCTTTTATGTTCTTTGAAATGGCAAACTAGACTAGAAGACTTTCCAAGATAGCAACAATCCCAACTGGGAAACTCACCTGGGAAAGTTGCGTGAAGAAATTGGGCCTTTCAACCGTGCTGTCCCCAATTTGGCCAAATGTTAAAGCTATAATAACAGCAGCCAAGAGATTTGTGATTGTATAATCAAGGTAAGTGTGCTGGGGAAGGCGTCCTCGCCTCTCTAGCAGAGTGATAAGTGCAGGCCATGTACCCAGGAACAAAAGAGCTAACAGCATACACACTATGGCACCCCCTTTGCTCTCCACTACATACATGATCTTCACTCCGGAATATCTGATACAATCCTAAAACCATGAAAAACTTGTCAGTTCAAAACATGTTCTCCAATCATCTTTTCCCAAGCACTCCAATTGAGTCATTGAAAGATAATACAGAAAGGTATCCTTTCTAACTTTACCTTGAATCTCGGAACTAGGGAAAATAAAAGAATAGAATATGCTGAATCCAACTGGAACCATCTGCTTTATAGTTTATCTTGTTAAAGCAGATTCGTTTGACTGCAACTTGTTTTAGATATTTGCACGTTTCTTCTTTCTTTCCGCCATACATAGTGGGCCAAAGTATTGCTAACTATTAAATTTATAAATATAATTTTTAAATTTATGATATCTTCATTATATCAATATAGAATATATATACTAATAGCTATTAGATGATAAAATTTTTATTGGTTGGTGGGTATATTTTCATGTTTCTATGAGTGGAAAAATAGATGAATACTCAAATGGGTGGTATTTTAATGGGATCTGATCCAGCTTGGCTATATCTGGTTTATTTTTTTAATGAATTTGATGCTTTTATTCCTTATTGAAAGGGTTTGCAGAAGATTGCGGTCCAAGCTGGCTGTATTGTCCCCAAAATCAAACATGACATAACAGATATGGCTGGTTATATATATGTATTTAATGTTTAAGCATACCATTAACCGACAATCACAAAGTGTTCTCTAATATTTTAAAATAGGACAGAGTACGCCATTCTCAAGTGATTGGAAGCAAGGTTACAGGAGTAAATGAAAACCGATGATATTTAGCTGCAAGCAATGCGAATACAGACTCTTTTTTTTTTATAAAGTAGGAATTGAACTATAAAATTTTTGAACGATTAAAGTGTAATTTTATTTTGAGGTTTTAAAATACAATTTTTATTATTTATTTACTTTTAGTTTGATCATTTATGTCCTTTTAATCTAATTTTTGAAAACTGAATTAAAATGATCAAAATCTAAAAGATTGAATCCGTAATAAACCAATTCGAAAAACTTAAATATTGAAGATTTAATAATAATATCAACTTTATGCTTAGCAGTGTGTGGATTAAAGTGTCAAAGTGCTTTGCAGTAAGTGTTTAAAGTTTGCACAATTTCTCTTTTCTGGTCCCCGTCAAAATGTTTAAAAAATTCAATTATTTAATGCCCTTGATTGAGACCTGCTAAGATATAATTTCTTTTACTTTTTCTTTCTTTTATACAGCTAAGATATCATGTGATATATTAGTCAACTTAAGCAAGCTTAAATAATTAAATTATTTAAGAATCCTATAAGTAAGGGTATAACATAAAACAAAATTCAATTATTTTATTAAGCGTAAATTGTGAATTCAATTTTTATTTTTAAATTGATATTTTTAATCTTTTATTTTAGTCATAATCAAATGGTGATAATTAAATTTATTAAATTAAATATTGTTATTTACAAAATCTTATTCGACAAATATATGATTACATGTGTAATATCATTTTATCATGTTATTTTCACATTATACTAAAAAATCACATTATTTTAGTTAATAAATTTAATGGTTATAGCTTGAATTAAAACTAAACCCTAACTATTAAATATGTTGAGTTAAATTATGTTATTTACAAAATCTTATGCTCATATCATCGATATATTATGTCATCTCAATCTACTATTTCCAAATTAATACTTAAAATTAAGTCACATTAATCTAGTTAATAAATTTAATGACTATTGTACCAATCAGGATTAAAGTCTCAAAATTCAAAAAAAAAAAATCTAATAGCAAAACATTGACTTCAAAATATTTTGCCGAAACAAAAATATGTTGTAAATTCATATCTTTGATATTTATATGAGGGTTAATATCACAATTAGGGGTTTAAAGTTAAATACTGGAGAACGGTGTTTTGACGAGGATAGGTTAAAAGATGAAGTCGTTCGTTTCTTTCAAGAGCTATATTTGAATGATGATTTTGATAGGGATTGGATACTAGACTTTGTTTTTTTTTTAAAAGAATTGCCCACGGTTGTCAAAGAAGCTTTGAGTTCTAGAGTCACTAAAGAGGAGGTTAAGGCGATGCCTGGTAAGGATCTTCATGCAAGAGTTTATCAAAGTCAGTGGGATATTGTTAGAGAGTCAATGTTTCAAGTGGTGGTTAAAGCTTTTGAAGGCAGGCCGTTGGACCCAAGGACCACTAACACTGTGTTGGTTTTACTTCCGAAGGTGCAGAGACCGGAATCGTGGAGCTAGTTTAGACTAATAAGTTTGTGTTCTGTGGCATACAAGACTATAAAAAAAAAACTATTGTGACGAGGCTAAAGTTCATCATACCTGTACTGGTGGCACCAAATCAGGTGAGCTTTGTGACTGGTTGTTCTATTAAGGATAATGTTTTGATGATGCAAGAGGTGATTCATTCAATGCAAACGAATATGAGGAGACCAAAGTAGATGACAATTAAAATTGATTTTAAAAAAGCATACGATAGAATTAGATGGGAATTTCTTAAGGAAACTTTGAGGTATGCAAGATTATCGACTTATTTAATATTTGTGGTTATGAATTATGTTACGAGCTCAACCATGCAAGTCTCATGGAATGGGGAATATACGAATGAGTTCAAACCTTCAAGAGGGGTTTGAAAAAGTGATGTTCTATCACCATATCTGTTTGTACTCTATATGGAAGGTTAGGCCATTGCATTAGATATGCTATTGAGGAAGAAACATGGGAGATGATATGGTTATTTGATGATGGACCTAGTATTTCACATCTATATTTTGCAGACGATCTAGTTCTTTTCTGTAAGAAAAATGTACAAAAAGCCAATATGGTGAATCACATCCTTCAGAAATTTGGGAGATGTTCGGGCATAGAGCCAACAAATCTAAATCCCAAGTTATCTTTTCAGAGGCAGTGGGAAATGGCTTAGCAAACCAAATCACATGCACACTTGGGGTGGAACATGTTGCAGATTTGGGTAGGTATCTTGGTGTCCCAATGTTGTATAAACGAGTCACTAATGCCACATACTTGTTCATATTTGAAAAGGTTCGAAAAATGTTGAGTGGGTGGAATGCCAAGCTACTTTTTCTTGTTGGACGGGTAACACTTGCTAACTCGGTGTTATTTACCATTCCAAGCTATTTTTTGCAATCAACAATTATTCCAAAAGGGGTATGCTAGGAGATTGAAAAGATTATAAGGAGGTTCGTCTGGGGTGCTTTGAGTAATGACCATAAGTGTAACACCTATAACCCGTACCCGTCGTCGGATTAGGGTTACAGAGTATTACAATACAATTCAGAATAAATAATAACAAATAGCATCAAGTTTGACAAATTCATAAATAATCAGATTAGAGTAAAACATACAGTTATGGACCTTAAATCAAGCCTACGAGGCCTTATAGATAGTTTAGGAACAATTAGGGACCAATTCGAAGCAAATCAGAGCATTTAGGGAAAAATTGAAAATTTTCAGATTAGGGGTCATATAGTCGTGTGTCTAGGCCATGTGACAAAGCCAAGACCATATGGCTCCCACACACCCGTGTGGTTATCCCACACGCCCATGTGCTCACTTGTGTGCTCATTCGTGTGTCCATCCGTGTAACTCACTAAATTGGGTCACAAGGCCGTGTCGCAAGCCATGTGCCAACCCATGTGAATCCTACACCTAACACGCTGGGGAAGCCTTTTGTGGGTTACCCGTGTTAACACACGATCGTGTGACAACCTGTGACCCAGGCCGTGTGTGCCCAAAAATGACCTAAAATATGCTTATTTCATATCCAAATACTTAAGTACCTAAACCAAATCTCAACGCATGATTATAAGACTTCAAAATGCATTTCAATGACACCCAAAGCATGCCAAACAATCAACCTAAGTCCTAACCAATGTGTCATCAATGACACCACATTTCAAACACTTAACATTTCACCTACCTAGAATTACATTGTACAAGCCTCAACCCATTCAAAATAACTAGCATTCAATTCTAACATACCTTGATTAGTTCATATCAAACTTACCTTTCCATACTTGAGCATACATCTTAAACTTGGAACTTAACATGCATACCACATTAGTTACTCATTCCAAAATATCAAAAGCACAACACATACACATTACAAATACTTATGAACTAATACAATCATAACCAAATGGTCCTATTACATGCCATATAAGTCAAGTTAAATTTAAAATCTACCAAAGAGGTCATCGGATAGTGTGATTCTTTGAGTTGATCCAATCTCCTAATTTCCACAGATACGTATTCTACAAAGAAAAAGACAAGGACACGAGTAAGCTTACATAAAGCTTAGTAAGTTCATCGATTAACGATAAAGCTTACCGATTAAAATAATAATTCAAATAACAAGGTTACTAACAGAGTTCCTGTTAATCACAACTCACAACAGGTGAGTAATGCTCAACAATAGTGCAAATCAATTTCTCATATTTCAATAACATTCAATGATCAATAAAACATTGCCCGATGAACGATATACAAATACGAGTACACGGTTAACCATCTAGAACACACTCGGTGCTCGTACGAGTTAATCCAATCGATAGCACACTTCGGCACCAATTGCTTAGCCTGAAGGCTAATGTCCGCCCCCGTAACACATTAGATAAATACTGTAATATAACTCAATAGTCCGTAAAAAATACAGGACCTTGGTATATTCAGTGAACAGATGATATACAGAAATCATCATCAAATAACCTATTGGCATGCCAATCATACTCTATTTTACATTCATTCGGCTTAGGGCATTTCATCATTGATCAATGCGATAATAACTCATTAGTTCAATTTCCCTATATAAACATTAATTCATTAACCAACATCCAATAACTAAGTTCATATAACAAGAATTTAAATTGTATTGAAATTAAACCGAACGAACTTACCAGATTAAACTGCAGTGACAATAAAAATACAGAGACTATTCTGTAATTTTCTCTTTTCCTTAGTTTTCTACTTGTTCTTGATCTAAAATAATATTTTCATTCACTTAGAAAATTCTAACAGAAAAATCAACTTGTTTTATGCAATTAATCCCTTTTTGGCATTTTTAGAAAATTACCCACAACATTTTACTTTTATGCAATTCAGTCCCTAAGCCCAAAACATGCAATTTAAACATTTTTATTCAAATCCAAGGTTAGATGAATGTTCAAGGCCCTCACTACAATCTATAATTGAAATTATTTCATGTCAAGTCCTTGTAAATTTATCACTTTAACAATCTAGTCCTTAAACATTAAAATCATCAAAAACTGCTTTACAAAATAGTTATATCTAACAACCACACTCAATAATCTTCCATAAAGCTTTAAGAATAACTCAAACTCAACAATGAAACAATCCAAAACATTTTAAATTTTTACAAATTAGTCCTTGGGTTAGCTAGATTAAGCTAATACGAACTAAAAAACATAAAAATCACTAAAAACGGGCATCAAAGGCGTACCCAATAGAGAACCCTAGCTAGACCGAAGCTCCCTTCTCCTTCAAAAATGGTTTTCGATTTTAGAAAGTATGGTGGAATAAGATGGACTAGAAATTTCCATCATGTTTTATTTTAAATTCATTTATTAACTTAATTATTATTATGCCCTTATTATTTCCATTCAAATTCCAACAATTATAAGCCCATTACCGTTCATTATGAGTAGTAATAGTTTAATTACCATTCAAGTCCTTTAATTTACATTCCTATAACTATTTAATAACTTTAACTAATAGAAATAAACCTTATCAACTTTTATAATTTAGTCATTTCTATTTAATTAAATGTCTAAATGATAAATTTGTTTAACCAAAATTTTAATATGACACTAATGATCTCGTAAATATTTAGGACGCCTGAGCTTAATTAATTTCTAAATAATTTATGTTTACGAGCCGACACGTCGGAATTATGGTCTTAAAACCACTATTTTCGACACCATTGAGAAACAAGTTATTACAGTAAGATTTCTTTGGTGGGTTGGGACAAATGTTGCATGCCGATTGATAGAGGGGGTCTTAGGTTAGACATATTCATAGCCAAAACAAATTTTTTCTACTCAGGTTGGGTATTAACTTAGTTAACAATATGGAGGTTTTCTGGGTGAAAGTGTTACGTTCTAATTATAAGGTGGCTGACCACATTCCAAATAATACATCATCAAACCAGTGTAGTTATACTTGGAGATCAAAGAGATGTATTTGGAAGGATCTTTGAAAAAATATGGCCTAGAAGGTTGTTACTAGTTGGGACGTGAAGTTTTGGAAATATACATGGTTTAGGGACTTGGGACCACTAACTTATTGCACGTTACCAAGACGAACCTTTATGGAAGTTAGGGTCTTTGCGATAGTGACCCTAGAAGGAGATTAGAATTGGAAGTATCTCATAGGTAAGTTGACATATCAAAGAATTCACCTACTTGTTGAATCAAGTCCATATTTGGAAGATGAAGGCAAGGATATATGCTGTTGGAAAGCGGCTAAGTTTGGTACTTACAATGTTACACCCTCATTTGGCAAACCGATATTTTTGGAAGATTGAATTGGCAAAACCACATAATTGAATTGGAAAAACCACATAAGCCGCGAGATTTAGATTGGTTGGCGTTGGCGAATTCCCTAGAAAAAGTATTTTACTGAGCTTCACCAAGCTTGCGAACTCTCATACCACAGGTGGTGAGTTTTTTGTTTGGCGAGATCCTTATTTGGCATTCCTTTCATTAATAAAGTGTAACACCCCTCACCCGTCTATATACCGAATTAGGGTTACAGGATGCTACAACACATAATAGAACAAAATCATGCTATATCAGTTTAAATTTTAATAAACAATAATCATTCATCAATCATATAGTCAAAAACATGTTATTCATACATTATTGGGGTTAAATTGAGCTTACAAAAGCTCTTAAACAATTGAGAAAAAATAGGGACTAATTTGAAATATTTTAGAAAATTATGGTAACAATGCAAAAAAAGGGTCATATGGCCGTGTCTTCGAGTCGTGTAACTAATTGTGGCTGTGTGGACCTAATTTTCACCTAATTATATAGACCATATGACCGTGTCATGTGCCCATGTAAAACACACGGCCGTGTGCCAGACCATGTAACAGACCGTGTGTACATATAAATACCCTACAAGGCAAGTTACAAAGCATCAACACTCACATACCATATATGCACTTCATACCAATTCTTAAACCTAATCAAAATACACCAACAAATACCAAAAACACCATTTCAAACATCATTCTTAAGTGCCTAACCAATGTACCATTTTGGCACCATCATAACCAATATAAAACATCCAACTTAACCATCCATACAAGCATATATAAACACCAATGTGCATTTTACCATAAACACCATCCAAACCTTACCATTTCATCAACCTAAAACATGCCTTAACTCTTACCAAAATTATCCATACATAAATCTCAAACACACAATTACTATGGTACATATTCACAACTTACCAAATCCATGAAACAACTTAGTACCATAATTTCATATATATACTACAAGTATCAACTAACACATATACTAAGCATTTCATCCAAGTTTAACCATTTCCCAGCCATTTCACAATCCAAAATCAAGCATACCATCACCACACATACTATCATCATTTACCATGTATACATACCATAGTAATCATTAAATTCAACTTTATACATGACAACCATTATAACAAATTGCAACTTCAACTTATAACTTTAAATCATCAACCCAAAATATCCCATATACATAACATATCTCCATTCAAAACACAAACCACAATCAAGAAAAAAGTTCCAACATTCAATATTGGCCAAAAACGAATCGCCTATATACATGCCAAAAAATCGAGTTTAAACGATAGAAAAACTACTGAATCAATACTAAGATAGTGTCAAATTCAGACGATCCGCTTGGTGAGTTCCGCAAGTTGGCATTCTACAGGGAAAAGGAAAAACAAATGAGGTAAGCATATACGATGCTTAGTAAGTTCACAGGTATTAAACCAAGTAACTTACCTAAGGTTATAAATATACATTACACGTTACTTAGCTTGGTAAAGTTTTCCTATCATGGCAAAAAAAATATATAAAAAAGGTGAGTTCAACATTTATCATACCATATAGTAACTCAATCATATAACATTTGAATTCACTTATTCAACATTTCATCACCATTCACAAAACAAATATTCATTTAATCAATTCACTATCTTAATCATATCATACAATCTACTTACCTACAATGCATCCCATTTGATTATTGCCAAACATTATTTTCATTTAATAATTTGAATTCTCCATTCAATTCATCTTTATACCAAATAGATATTGAATTTCAATTTAATGTCAATCACTATTTTGTTTCATAGTACAAATTTTAAATCACATTCATTGATTTGCCACATTTTCATCTTGTCCCTTAGGCTTGTATAAACGATTCTCGATATGTATATATATCCTCTGATAATCATATCAACTCAATCAATATCATTTATTCCATTTACAATATACATTTCCTATTAACCTGACTTTTTCACATCCTAAAAATCAAGTTAGTAGAACCGGGTCATTAAATTAATGGTTGAGTTAGATATCAAAAAATAGGGTCGTAAATGAGTAATTTAAGTATGTGAGTAACATAATCAGATTTTTATTTTATTAACTAAAAATTTTTCAATTTTGAGGTCTAATTGGAAAAATATGGATTTTATTTGATTTAAGACCTAATTGGAAAATAGAAGAATTAGGAGTGGCCAAAAGGGAAAATTGCCCAATTTTTGTTAACTGGTTTCGTACTTGCAGCCGCTCATGTCTTTCCCATTCTTTTCGAAACCCCAAATCATTCAAAATTTTCCAAAACCTAAAATTTGAGAGTTCCTTCAAAATCAATTCATTCCTTTAGATTTATTAACTTTCCAAACACCAAAATAACTCCTAATTTCAAAAAAAAAAATCACATTTTCTTCCCCAAATTCATCATTATTCTTCTTGATTTCAAATCCTAGATTAGAGCTCTAGATTTTCATTTTCATCGAATTAACTGTTGGATCAAGTGAGAGCCTCTTTGAGCAAGTTAAAATGTAAGGAAAAACTAGTTTGAGCTTTCAACTATAAGCAGAACCATAATTTGTGAGTGTTCATAGTCGTTGTTGGTATGCGCAATTTGCAGCGTTAATCGGGATCCTAGGATTAGCTTAAACTCCTATCCTTAGTTTCGAGTGTAAGCCTTATCTATACTTTTTGCCTTATTGTGAAGTTATGCCTAATGTATGTTATGTTGTGGAATGTGAGGCTATTATGACAAGTAATGTGTGTGAATACTTGTACGTGATATGTGATATATTGGTTGTAATGCACACATATGAGATGTAATATATGATGGCTCAACGAGCATTATTGTGGAATGTGAAGTGCAATTAAATGTAAATCTGATAAGCATGTGTTATGTACAAGTTTGTGATGTAAATTAAAGAATGTGAACAGAGATAATATGCATTTAATTAGTAATTAAATATGTGTAATTGTGGTTATTTTGGCCTTGTGATCTTTCAAAACTTTTGGATATAGTTGACATGTAATAGGATTGTGAGTACTCACATTTGTGTTTTGGGATTTGGGCATTGTGGCCCCAGGGTAGATTGGAGAGATAAGGGAATGTTGAACTAAGCTCCATTCATCGGGACATGTTGGTGTTTTGGAAAGTGTTTAGCTTTATGCTACACTTTTGAGACATGTTAGACTCTTTGAATCTTTGGTGTGATGGAGATTCATTTATCCAATGTGTGGTGATATAGGCACTTTTATGTTTCATATTCTCAAGCTGCCAAATTATCATTAAATGAAATTATATATATATGAGTTATGTTGTGTGTAATTTCATGTGAGAGTATATGATAATTTTATGAATTAATGAAGCATGAATATGTTATTTTGACTTGACGAAAATATGGTTATGAATGTGCCTTAGTATGCTCTTGCTTAACTTATGATGTTGTGTATACTTTGTGGTAATTCTAAATATTCACTGAGCTTATTTAAGCTCACACGATCCACGTTAAAATTTTGTAGATAAATAGAACTTTCGGTGTGAGTGAAGTGGCAAAGGAAGTGATTTAAGTAAAGCAATAACTTTTGAGTAGGTGGTTTTATAATTTTTGGACACTATGAATAAAGGCAATGTGGGTTAGAGTTATAGTTTTATTTATTATCATTATTTTATTACTACTATTTTGGGATAGGACTTATGGAATGTTGATGTTACTTTTGGACTTTGCTTATAAACATTTTGATGTTTGAGATTGAGGTTGATAATGCATGTTAGGTATTCTCGATGAAAATGTATTGATATGGCAGGACAAATGGTTAAAAGATGTTAGTAGGTTCAGTTAAATTAGACATTAGTTGTATGTTGAATAAGAATATTGTTTTCAGCATGAAGAATATTTTAACTTGTGAAATTTTCAGCATTCTGAGTAAAAGCATCGATACTCGGGACCCAAAATATTGATATGATGAGAACGAAATATTTTCAAAAATTAGTAGTAACCCGATTTGGTATTGGTACCCAATCACGAGTACCAATACCTGTGATAAAAATACCGATACCCCTACCAAGGTATCGATAAAATGTTTTAACCAAAATTGGCAGAGAGCTAAAATGGTACCGATACCTGTCTGTTCAGTATTGATACTTTTATTGTTTTTAAAAAAAATTTAGATTGGTCCCTATATCTTGAATAATTCTATTGCTGATGTTCATTATATGTTGGTTATTCGTGATTTCATCTTTAAAGGTTGTTAGTGGTAGTCGTTGCTCATAATTTAAATAATATATTCATGTGTATAAGTTCCGGTAGTTGTTGTAGCATCCTAAAACTTAGGTTCGGCGATTGGACTGGGTGAGAGGTGTCACAGACTCAGACTCAGATGGATACACGGATCCAGCCAACACACCAATTTGGCACATAGTGACTGTCAGATAAATCCAAATATAATAAGTTGCGCCCTGTAGTGGTCGGTAAAGCCAACAAATAGATGTCCCTAGCACTGGTCAGTATAATCGACAAATGGGGTGCCTAGTAGTCCTCGACATGTAGTCGTATAACCCTGAACTCTTCATATCCTTTGGCATGCCAATTATATCCGACTTGTAATAGCCCTTTTTTCTATGGTGTCAGAAACAGTGGTTTTGGGACCACAGATTTGACGTGTCGGTTCGTAAATATTTATTAGTTAAAATATTTATGAGGTCATTAGTGTATTATTAAAATTTGGTTATGAGATTATATCATTTAAATAGTTAATTTGGTAAAAAAGACTGAATTGTAAAATCTATAAAGTAGAGTTAACTACATTAAGAGGATTAAACGAATAAATTAGCCAATAATGATTTAATGGGTGAATCAACATGGTTATTTATTTTAATGGATAAGTTTAATTAAGGTTAATTGTGAATAATTAATGTTTAATTAAGAACTTTGAAATATTCAAAAAAACCTAAGTATATATATTAAAGTAAAAAAAGGAAAAAGAATAATTTTAGATTAGTCTTCATCTTCTCCACAGCACAAAGAGAAAAAAAACTAGGTTTTCAAGCTTTCATTTTAAAGCTTCAATTGGTAAGAGTTTTGATGCCCATTTTTAGTAATTTTTATGTTTTTGAACTCATATTAGCTTAATCTAGCAAGGCCAAAGATTAATTTGTAAGACTGTTAAATGTTTTGAATTATGCTATTGTTGAGATTTTTGATGATTTTAATATTTAATTATTAAATTTTTTAAGTGTTAAAATTTCAAGGATTTCAAGTGAAATAATCACAAGTAAAGGCTGATATGGTGATGGTTACCAATCGACTACATTGGGTTTCTAAGAAAATTGGGTTAATTACATGATTAGGGCTTGAAGACTAAATTGAATATAAATAAAATTTTAGGGTAATCTGGTAAAATGTCAAAAAGGGACTTATTGCATAAATGACTTAAAATTTATGTTGATTCAATTAATTTAATGAAATTATTTTTTAGATCACAAACGTGTTGATAACCGAGGAAAAGATAAGGTAGCGGAGTAGTCCCTATGCTTTGGCTATTACTACAAATCAGCCTAGTAAGTTTGTATTTCTAAATGTTATAATTAGTGTTTCTTCCATATAATTTATATATTTAAGTTGTGGAATTTCTAAGCATACTGGATCAATTGAGGGTTGGTAATACGAACAATTAAGGTGATTTGGCCTTGGGTCGGGATGTGAAGTGATGAAATGATTAAATATTATGTTCTAATGATTAGACCATTTCGATGACTGAGAATCCCGTATAAGTTGTAGATTTTCAACAGCTTGTGTGAGCAGCATCGATAACTAGTGAAACGACTAAATGGTCTATTATGACAAATGAACTGTAGCAATGGTTAAGGTTATGCATACGTTGCAGACCTTCGTTAGCTTGTGTGAGCAACATTGAAAAACGGTCAATGTTCTGCAACTAGCTCGAGTGAGCGATACTCTGCATTTCTGAAATGTCGAGCAAATGATATTTGAACAAATTGATTTAATAAATTGTGTTCTTAAGTTAAATTGTTGGAAGCTCTATCGTGATTTTACGATAAGCTCTAAGTTTCAAGTAAGCTTACCTCTGTTTGTCCTTTGTAATTGTAGATTTCACTTTGCAGTTGGGAGATCAGATCAAGCTCAAAGAATCATACTATCTCAAGAACTATTTTGGTAGGTTTTGGATATCTTGGTTATATGGCATGTATAGGACTTTAATTAATGATAGTTCATGAATGTGTTAATGATCATTTTGGTATAGATATGCTTTTGAAGTTTATGTTTGGTTTGATGAACTTTGGAGGTTTGACAAGTTAGGTCATTTTGGCAATTCTTAAGTGCTTGTATATAAGATTCTTTTTGGTATGTTTGAGATGGCATGTAAATGGTCATATGTGTCATCATTTGGTAGATAAATGAACTAGGTTCTATGCTTGAAATGAGGCTATATTGCTTTGATTTGATCATTGGTGTTTTGATATAAATGTGGTGCCTTTGAATGACATATTGGTTAGATGAAATAGGATGTTTGAAATGGTATGTTTATAAGTGTTTGAATGATGATTGGGTCAATTGAATGTGTGCACAAATGGGATGGATGGTTAGGTGTGTTTTGGTCTTGAAATGGCTTAAATTAGAGTCAAAATATGGAGCACACGGCCTGGGACACAAGCTGTCACATGGTCTGTGACATACATGACCTGGCAACACAGCCGTGTGTCATTTGTAATTGTTAGTGTATCAAGTCAGTGTGTTACACTGTCTAACACATGGCCTGCGACACGGTCGAGTGACCCAACTCAGTGAGTTACACGGGTCGAGACATGGGCAGGGACACAGCCGTTTGTCCCTTTGTTCGATTGTTACAAGGCCTGGGCTATGTCACACGGCCTGGTCACACGACTGTGTGACCTTTGTTTTCAAATTTTGCAATTTTTTCTCAAATCTTTTGATTTGTTTCAAATTAGTCTTAAATTGCTTCTAAATTATTTTTACGGCCTCGAAGGCTCGATTTAGGGTCCAAATGCATATGTTTGATAGGTTTTTAATGAGTTTCATTTAAATAACATTAAATGATTTTATTGAGATGTTTTGATGTTTAACTTTGTTCTGATTGTTCTATAATACTTCGCAAACCCTAATTTGGCGATGGAGACAGGGTAAGGGTGTTAAATGACTCTACCCGACCAATTAATAGGGTAAGATTTTCTCAATTTAATTACATAATTTCATCAATCAAACAACCAATTCTCAAATATAATAGCACATCACATAACCATTCTGATTCAATTTCACGTTTACAACATTATATCATACTTTCACATATATCCAATTCGGCCCTTATCACTATCAAACTGTCTAAATCAAATCAATTCTACTCATTTCATAACACCGTCACACAACATATCCTATTTCAGTCCAATTTAATGTCAATTTCATAATTATTTCAATTTACTATTCATCGTATTCAATTTAATCTTCTATCTCACCTTTTTGCACTGAATTATAAACACTTAAAATTTCAATTAAAAATAGTTAAAATTATAATTCTAAATGCATAAAAATTTAAAACAAACATACCGTACGAACTTACCTGATCAAGACAACAAACAAACAACTCTCTAAGAACTAATCAGCAAATTTTGCCATTTCCCCTATTATATTCAATTTGGTCCAATTTCTAATCTATTCAATAATTTAATTTAACTTATCAATTCCAAACATATTACATCATCCTATTATAAGTATATATCAGTTAAATTTTATTATTTGAATACCCCTTAAAATTTTCCATTTTATTCAATTTAGTCCCTAAAACCAAAACTATTGTATCGTTCACAATCGAACTCCGTTTTTTATTCTGATTTCAATTATGTCCTTCTACAACCCTCTAAAACCTAAAATTACATAAATTTCATGACGATTTCATCAATTTTTCATTTTAGCCCCTATATGAAAAAGTTACAAAATTTGCTTAACAAATTAATCTTTAAACATATCTAAGCTTTTCAAAATATTTAACATAAAAACTTCAATTTTAATCAATGGAAACTTTAGAAATCTTCAACACTTTTGAAAACGGAGATACGAGTTAGTTGAACCTATTTACAATGATCTCAAAAACATAAAATTTACTAAAATTGGGTAAATAATTCACTTACATGCACGAATTTTTGTTTGATTGAAAGATCCTAGATATTCTTCAATGGTGTTTCTGTTTGGAGCTAAGAGAAAATGAAGATGATGGGTTTCTAATTATTTTTATATTTTATTAACTTTTAACTTTAATTTAATATAATTTTATCATATAATTTTAAGTAAAATAAAGCCTTAACTGTCCATAGCAATCCATTATGGTCTACATACCATATAAGTCCTCCCACTTTTACCAAATAAGCTTTTAATTAATAAAATTCAACAACGATCAAGTTTTATGTATTTTACAATTTAGGCTTAGTTTGGATGGGCGGTGTGTTTAGCTCCGGTGAGGTTAAAAACAACGGTGGCAGTGAGATTAGTTATTGTAGTAGTGAGATTGGATACTGTAGCGGTGAGACTAGAATCAGCGGTGGAGTATGTGTTTGGATTCAAATGCAGTTGTGGGGGTGAAGTGAGAATAGAAAATGACTTTTACGGACATCAAATTAGAATTGATATATATCAAAAGTTTTTTGAAATTATTTCATCTCTATAGAGTAACAGATACCGGTTATTTATGGCACTCTGATATGCTATATGTAATCAATACACGATTCTTATAATCCCGCCATTCTTCTTCGCAAACACATTATTGCTTTCCAAGATTACACGCTCAGTTGAACAAGTCTCCTATTAAATAATTATTTTAGCAATGCCTACATTTCTTGTAATTCTGACAGTACCGTTTTATACAAAGCAATAAGGATCTAAGTGGTTCCAAGTACCATATTAGCTACAAACTCATCTTCTCTCTTGGGTGATAATCCAGATAATTCTTTTAGAAATATATCATTAATTATTTAACCATCAGTATTTGATTATTCTTCGGTTCTAACATTCTGGTATCTAGGATATAAGCAAGATACGGTTCACAACATTTCCTAATAATTTCATGGGTCGGTAACGCTAACATGTTATTCGTCACACATTGGTTCTGTCAATCTCAACATTTATTTATTTCTCATTTTGATACTTAAGTACAATTTGCATCTATCTACGGTTAACCAAAACATTAAATAAAGTTAATGTAACAGCCTATTTTTCAATAGTGACGGAACTGTGGTTTCGGGACCAAAAATTTTCGTCGTGTAAACTCATAAATATTATTTATAGAATATTTATGGAGTCATTAGAGTCGTATTAAAATTTGGTTAATAAATTTTAACGTTTAGATAAATGAGAAATGACTTAAATAGCAATTATACCCTAGTTATTATGGTGGGATGACAACTTGATTGAGATTGATAAAATATTATATGATCAATGACAATTTTGTAATTTAAACAAAATTAAAACAAAATTAAAGAATGAATAAAACAATTTCACTTTCATTTTCTTCTTCAAATTGTTGAAAGCCATAACTAGGGAGAAGAAGAGCTTCGATTTTCTTGATTCCTTTGCATGTAAGTGAAATTCATACTCGTTTCTTCTAATTTTTATGTTTTTGAGATCGTTGTAACTAGGTCCAGCTAGCCTGTACCTTCATTTTGGAATCTGTTAAAAATTTTAGAAGTTTCAATTGATGAATTTTGAATGTTTTTTTATGATAATTATGTATTTGAAGCTTTGATTGTGGTATTTGGTGGTTTTGTGAAGTGATTTTTGTTAGATTTTGATTTAGGGATTAAATTGTAAAAAGTTAAAATTTAAAGGTTTGATAGTGAATCTTATGTTTAATAGGGATTTTTTAAGGGCCTAGAATATTCGGCTATAATTTTTACTTGAGAAAAATGGTTAATTTGATGATTTTTGGGTTAAGGGGCTAAATTGCAAAAGTTGTCAAAGTTAGGGGTAATTGTGTAATTTTAAAAAATAAAAGGTTATAAAATGTAAAGTGATTTGGAATGTGAAATGTAAGCTAATAATTGAGGAATTTTACATTTTAGATCAAGACCCTGTTGATATACATGGAAAAGGAAAAATCACGGATTAGTTCTTGAACTTCTACAATTGCTACAATTTAGTCCAAGTAAGTTTGTACGGTTTATAATTTAACATATATACAAATGTTTGATGGTATAATATGATATAATAGATATAATTGTTTATAGATGATGTAAATTTATTTGAGAAATGTTATTGAATTTCAATAATTGGATCGAATGGACACGAGATAGAGTACAATCGAATGTCGGTGTGTTATGTGGGGGATTGGAGTGGATCTTGGTGTGGTGTGATATATACATTTTTCCTGAGTAGGTCAAGGTTTAACATTTGTTGCGAACTCTCATGTTATACTCCTTTTTTGGCTTTTTTTTGGTTGGACTAGCTCTTCGGAACAATTGGTGTGTTATCGGGTGGATTGGCTCTTATGAGCATCTGGCGTTTTTCAAGTGGATTGGCTCTTATGAGCATCTGGCATGTTATTGAGTGGATTAGCTCTAATGAGTGATTGGCATGTTTCATTTAGAACATTTATGTACTCATATCCGTTAGTCGTTCTTTAGATAGTGAATCTCTGTGTTGTAACTTGTTTAGTGATTTTGATAGTTATGACATGTATTTGAGATTTGTATTGAACTATACATTCACCAGGTTGAGATTTTGGATGACAAGGAATACATGTAGTTGAGCATTTATTAAATGAGTTTTTTTAATTTACTTCGGTAAGATTTATCATTTTTGTACGTCGAACTTACTAAGCTTCAATGAGCTTAATTGTGTTATTTTCTGTTTTTGTAGATCCTTTGAAGGTTGGACAGTCAGAATGGCACTCAAGTCACACTATCCTCCTATTTTCAGTAGTTTTCGGAACGTTCATTTTGGATTATATGGCATGTAATAGGCTTGTTTGTCATTGCTATTGTTTTGGTATATAAAACTTTAAAGTATGATCTTAAATTCCCAATAGTTAAGTTAATATGATATATGTGAACTACGAATGATGTTTTAGTGCAAGTTTATGGTGTATGTTATCAGAATGTTGTGATTGAGGTGCCTATGATAGGCATAATGGTTAAATGTTGGATTGTGTCAATTAACATGCTTTGGGTGATAGTTCATTTTGTTGTGAAATTGTGTATACTTGTGTTACCAATGAGGGTACATTGGTTAGACACTTAGGATGATTGATTTAGCATGTTTTGATCTTGTTTAATGTCATTTTAAATAGTTCTTTTGGCTGGTAATTGAATTACTTAGGGTCCAAGTAAGTTTAAAATGATAAACTTGTTATTTAAGGTTCATTTAGGTCCACACAGCTTGATACATGGGCGTGTGACTCAACCGTGTGTCTAGCGACACGGCCGTGTGTCATCTAATGATTTCTTTAGGATGCAAGTCATTGGGATACATGGCCTAACACACGGCCTGACACACGAGTGTGTGGGGCAACTTAGAGAGTTATACGGCCTGACATACGAGAGTGAGACACAATTGTGTGACCCTACTCAAAGAGTTACACTGGTGAGGACACGGGCTGGGACACGACCGTGTGTCCCTATTTCGATAGTTACACGGCCTGAGACATGGGCGTGTGTTCGTGTAAGGCAGACGGCCTGGCCACACGGCCGCGTTGCCCCTGTTTTGAAAATTTTTTATCTTTTTCCTAAACTTTCCAAACTATTTCAAATTGGTCCCAAATTGTTTCTTAGTTATTTTTAGAGCCTCGACGGCTCGATTTATGGACAATATGTATGTATATGAATGATTTATGATGTGATTATAATATTGAATGGTATAATGTGCAAATGTTTTTGTTTGTTTAGTAATACTTTATAACCCTAATTCGGGGATGAAGACAGGTTAGGGGTGTTACAGTCAATCAATCCATACTGAGTGTCATATCAAACTCATCAAATGTTAATGATATCAGATCGAAAAAAGAAATTTCATAATCAAGAATTCTCAATAAGTTATGTTGTTAGTAGAACATATTGATCTAGTAGATATGTTATTCTAATGTCATAATCAGTCAACTCAACTGCTTCATTCACACTATGAATATTCCTTGGAATACCTGAAGACGTAAAGAACTGAATTTGGAGGTCTCTCAACTTTTTAGATAGAGGTTTCGAAAATGATTGGGCTACACTGCATTTTCATAAATTTCTAATCTTGAACTTGTTTTTCTTTTTCTCAATACATTCAGTCTCCTTTTTACCTTCACAATCATCTGTCTCATGCTTACCCAATTTATCAATAAAAAATCATTGATCATTTATTGTACTAATATTTTGAGGATAGGGGAGTGTAGAAAATGACACAATTGAGGGTAGAGGTTGCTGAACCGCAAGATTGACTCGCAAAACTCTGGAAACCACTGGCTTATCATGTTGAAAAAGGCATTCTTCATATCAACTTCGAACGTTTACAGAACTAGCAGACTGTGAAGCCGAAATGTTAATATTAACTTCATCAGGTACAACATGATTAGACTTGACTGACATTGTTTATATCTATAAGAAAAACAAAGCCAAATCGAATTAGAAGCTTCAGAAAAATACATGTTACTATGGCATGTAATTTCTAAACTCAATACATGCTACGTTCAGTCCTATAATCAAATAAATTATTACTCTGATACCACTAAATGTAAAACCCCTAATCCATCCCCAATGTTGAAATCGAGTTACGAGATACTACAGTAAATAACATAACATTTACATGAAATTTTAAATAAAAAATTCATTTAATATTCAATAAATCTCATACAACATACAATTCATGCTTTACAAATAAAATCGAGCTTACGAAAGCTCTAGAAGCATTTCAGAAGTAAGCAATGACTAATTTGAAAACTTAGCAAAAAGTAAGGGAAAATATGTAAACAAGGGTCACATAGTATTGTGGCATAGAGTTACACAGTGGTGTATTTGACTGATGTAGTGTGCAAAAATAAGGAATTTAATTTCGAAACATACACGAGCGTGTGGCTAGCCCGTGTTACAAACTATGATCATGTATGCAAAGGTCCCATAATTTCCATTGAGCAGACAGTTGTGTCACTAGCCCGTGTGTAACACAAGGCTGTGTGTTATCCCATGTGCAATGCATATAATCTCTAAGATGCAAAGTACAAACAATTTCTTCAAAGTGACATATAATGCATTTTTAAATCGTAAAAACTTGTTCAGAAACATGGCATAACCATGTAAAAATCTATCATCCAACTAATCCATCAATACCTAAACCATTATGCCAAATTTGGCACCAAAACACAACATGTAACAAGATTTAATAAAAACCATTTTATATTCCTTCTCCATTTCATACCAAAGTAGTCACAAGCTTTAAACTCATCATGACTAATCATTCATATTTACGTAACAAAGTTACCAAAAATTTATGAGCTCAACCATTTATCATTTCATCAAATTACCATATATCTATATGTACATAAAGATCTACCATGTTAAAAACACATTCATCACTTTGCAAGTATTTAACCATCCTATGTGCATTCCACAAATAACCAAGCTCGAAACAATAAAGTCTACTAAAACGGAAGATGATAGGTGTATGCTTCTCGCTGACCCAATCGTCACGTTCTATACATCCAAAATCTACAGAGAATTAGTAACAAAGTAAGTATTATAAACACTTAGTAAGCTCATACAATATAAACAAATACATTACCTCAATCATTTAACAAATACATGAATCATTATGCAAAAAACTTCCCTCCCACAACATAACAAAGCAAACATCAAAGTAGGTGAGACTTTTGCTTTTTCACCATGTTGATTACATCAAATAATACTATATATCAATCACAAGTCAATTTGCATCCCATACCCATATCATGTTCATCTTTTGCCAACATTAATTTCATAGTTCCACATTTTTTTTTCATCTTTTATTTTCACCCGATGAAACATTGTAAAAAAACTCAGTACACAGGTGAAAATAATATCAAATGCTCGTCTGAGAAAACCATAAACACTAGTGTCAGATTACCTATTTGGGCTAAACCTATACAAAAAATATCATGGACAGGGCTTTATAGACATTTAAGGTTACCCATTCGGGCTAAACCTATAAGATGACATCAGGTTACTCGCCCAAGCTAAACTTGTGTCACATGTATCTTCGAGTCCACAATAATTTTTGGAGCTCGGATTCATCAAGCATCAACCTATAACCTCGTATACGAGACTTTTACTAAGTTCATTGGGATTTAACCTCAACATTTCCATTTCGTAACAATCCATTTCATTGAAGTTCAATTCTTAATTTGTGCACTAGTTCATAACCAATTCAAACTTTCAGTAAAACACGATTGCACATTTAATCATAATACAACATCAATTGAAACTTGGTTATACTGTATGAACTTACCAAGAGAAAACAACAAAAGCAAGAGTGTTAGTGACTAATCTATAATTTTCTCTTTTCCTTAATTATCTACCGATTCTTGGTCTATACAAGAATTTATTTTCAATTATCAATTATAAATACCTTATAATAGATTATTTAATACATATAATATACTATTATTATTTCTAAAATTTTCATTTTATTCAATTTAGTCCCTAAAACTGAAACAATTATATCTTTTACAATTAAGCTTTGATTTCAATTATATCCGTATACAACCCTCTACAATTAATATTTTAAGATATTGCATATCAAAATCAACAATATTAGATTTTAGTCAGTAAACTCAAAACTAACAAAATTCACTTTACAAATTAACCCTATTTCATTTCCAAGCTTTAAAATCTACCATTAGCATTCAAAAACGTCAAATAACATCAATGGAAACTTTGTAAAACTTTGATAGTCTTGAAAACAGAAGTACGGGTTAGCTAGGTTAAGTTAAAACAGTCACAAAAACATAGAAATTACAAAAAAATATCGAGTTCAAAAGTACCTACATGCAAGGTTGTGAGATGGTTGAACCCTCCTAGCTTCAAAAATGGTGTTTTTGTGTTTTTGTTCAGTGAGAAGATCAAAATGAAGGTGATGACTTTTATGTTTTAACCATTACTTTATTAAATTAACATTAAAATTAAGTAAAAAATTTAATTATAAAATTCAAATAAAACATTTAACAACCGTCCACTACAAAATAAAAGTGTAATTTGCTACATAAAACCTTTAAAATTAGTTAATTTAGCCTTTTAATAGATAAAATCCAATATCGGTTAACTTTTACTATTTTTACAATTTAGTCTTTTTTTCCCCTTAATTAACTATCTAATCACCACAATTTTAGGACCAAAATTCAATTCACCTAGTAACAGCTCTATAAATTTTCAATACAATTATTTCTGAGCTCGGTTTATAGAAATGAGATCCCGATACCTCATTTTCCAAAACCACTAACTTTTGGTTCAAACAACTTGTAGTTAACTAATTATCCAATTTCTAAAAATTATAGACCAAAAACTATATCATTATAATTGACTCGTAAATATTAAATAATAATATTTACCGACTTACTCATCGAAATTGTGGTCCCGAAACCAATGTTTCCGACACCATTAAAAAATGGGTTGTTACATGAGTCGTGTTAAAGGGGCACCCAGCCAAACTGTTTAAACCGAGGTAGTCAGCTAATAATGAATTTGAACATTTTAATGAGAGTTAGCATATTTTATGTTTTACATATATATAAAGTATTAAAGGGCTTTCGCAAAATGTTTGTTTAGACATTGTTTATTTGATAATGTTGATATTTTGGCAGCCAACAGTTGTTTCACCAACAACTTAACTCTTTGTTTGTCCTCAAACAAACACACTAAGTATGCAAAAGAAAAGACGAGTCTTGGACTAAACCAGACAATTGAGTCACATAGCGGTAAGGCATCGAACTCGTAAGAGAATTACCTCACATGCAACTTATGAGTGATATCTAGCTAACATGTTTATTCCTAATGCAAACATGGTTAGTTCACTAAGCTAAAATGTCAATAGGTGTAGAGGCAATGGAAATGAACATATGTACAAGTGTTATCCAAAAAAAATTATGCGGATCGCTCATACATATTTTTAAAAAATTGGTTATATTCATTCAAACAAATGCAAGCTATTTAGAATTATTGTGTTGGTGACTTATTTGGGTCCCAAAAGTCTTCTAGGCTTGTAGCGTTCTAAGGCTTAGGACGGTTCAGAATTGAAACAATAGGCACTCAAATCGGGTTTAAACACTAGAAATGGTTAAGCACAAGACAATGTTCCCTGCTCGTCCCCAATTTATTTACGAGCTCACCTTATTATTTCTCCTTCTCTGACCTACCTTATTTCTCCAAATTGTTAGAAGGTATTATGTAAGATTAGAACACACAAAATTTTGTATTTGTGAACCAAAAGATTTTCATTTTTGAGTTTAATTTTGATTTAGCTCTCTTTTTCCTTATTTTTCACTCTTTCATTCACTTTTTTTTTCTTTTTTTTTTCTACTTAGTAACTCACATAATCCCTTCATTTTCGTTCACTCACAAAGACATCATAATGTCTCTACCTAGCCTTACATGTCCATGGCTCGACATCCATTATATAGTGCATTTTAAAAAACGGGACCGAGAAGGATTGAGTACTAAACTCATTTAGGCTTGAGGCTTTAATAATAAGGCTTACAAGAAAAAGGTATTCAAGGCTCAAAGATATGGGAACTAGGGATATACAGCAACAAGTAAGCTTTTAGACTCTAGGCTATTTCAAACAATGCCTGAGGTCTTTCCTGAATCAATCACGTACACCAATTCTTTCAAGCATACATCTATTTAAATGAACAATTAACAATTCAAATTATTTATCTACAAGGATCTGTATACTTCATTCATCCCATAGTACACTTTATAGATTTTCATTTAAGTTATTGTCTCCACCCTATTATACACATTAACTAATTAAACTAACTATTCTACAATTAAAAATAGCAAATTATCTAGTATCATTCAAAATTTACAAGTTCGTCAATTCAATGTACTTATTCAATATTTACAACTGATAACTTATTACACTCACTGTAGCCCAAACACCATGCAAATACACAAAATAAAAATAAAATGTTTTTGTTATTTTTGAAATTTTTTTGAAAAATATGAAAAATTAAAAATAAACAAAAAATAATATAAAAACAAGAAAAGTAAAAAAAAAACACATAAAACTATATGCATCCCTTAGACTTAGCCTACAGATTGTAAGCAACCTGTTCCTAAAAAAGATAGGAGGTTATCGGACTTTCCTAGAATGGAGTGTCAGACTAGCTCGGGGGTCCGCCTCCTCGTTGAAGGTCACGAATGTTGTGTAGCCTTTCAAGGTAACTCACTACACATGGGACAAACACACTCAAACAAAACACAAAAAACCAAAATATGATATCTAAAAACAAAAACTAAATCCAAAAGATAGTGTTGTTTAATAGTTACATGATGCACAAAGAAATAAAAGTAAAATGCGAAAACAGGTAACTATGCATTTGAGGTGTCGTCCTCCGAGTCGTTTTCCTCAATTATCTATTCATTTCTTCTCTAAGGACCAAATCTCTTGTTGCACGTTTGCACGATGGGTGTGCTCTGCTCTCGGATGACAACACCCTCTGTTGTTGGATGAGCAGGGGTGAATACATCCTCAGTGGTATCAACATATGGTGTTGCATCATCATCCTCTATTGCCTCATCATCAATTGCTTCACCTTCTTCACTCCCCTCCTTATCAACTTCCTCGTTGTCTTCATCATCCACGGATGAATCACTCAACCAGTAGGGCCATTGTATGCCCTCTACTCGTTAACTCATCATAAACATATTCATAAATGGCTTCATTGCCTCGAGCATTCTAGTATTGTAGTGCGCATCTCAGCCCAGCCTACATTACCACTATGTAGGCTCATCTTTAGTCTTCTTCATGGTGCTTGACTTCTTTGCTACTCGAGCCACGTCCATCTTGTTTTTAGGTCATTGGTTCCACTCTTGAATCTACTTTCGATGAAGCTTTTGGGAATGGTGGAGCAAGGAATCTCTGATGATGCTACGAGTGGGAAATAAATAATCACTTTGTTTCCTGCAATGTTACGCTTCAATTTTTGATTTATCCATGTACATTCACAAATTCTTTTGCATTGCAAAAGCGAGTATATTAAGGCTTCCCTATTAACATTAACATTGTTAGTGTCAAGTGCAGGGAAAAGACAAGTTGCATCTAGATTTTTGCAATGGGGAACATGATTGTTTATTTAAAAGAGAAAGGTCTCCTTGATGAAGCTTCAAGCTTCCATTCACCTCTACCTTTCGTAAGGTATTTTAGAATTGCATCCATGACTACATTAGGGAATCGATTTAAATCGAGGGATGACAGATCGTCCTACTCGTAACATGGGACGTCATAATATTCGTAAATGGCATAGGGTGAAACATCCACACTAGTATGTCTGACATACACTCGATCGCATTCAAAAAATTTCAAATTGGAGTAAAACTCAAATACGAAGGGTACTACTACAGGTTGCTTAGGAAAGCATACAAAAGTTGTTCCAACGGTGAAAGCAAACATCTTCCCAAACTTCATCATTAAATGAAGAGGCCGAATGAAAACTGCATTCAGGGATGAATGTTCATCCCTGGATCGTCTAATAAAATTTTGTGACCTCTTTTTGTGCAAATTTATCTCCATCGAATTTTGATGATAGAACCGAGGCAGTTTGGGATCAAGGTTTCTTTCGTTGTCTCAGGGGCATTTTTGTAATCTTCTTAATTTAAAACAAACAATAATAAACTAACCAACTAGCCACAAGCAATCAACCAACAAACTAAACTAACGATACTAAAAACTAAAACTTAAATAACAATAAAAATAATAATAAAGAAAGCAAAAGCAGCAAGAACAATTATAAGAAAATAAAATAGAAGAAAACTTTAATCGATTTGATCACCATAGCTAAGTTGATTGATTTAACAAAGCTCTGTGTTCCTCAAACAATGGAAAAAAAAAGAAAAAAATGTAAAAGGAGAAAGGAACCAAAACAAAGTTGAAGAAAAAAAGGAATCATGAAGAAAATAGAGGATATTGAAAGGGAGATTGAGAGAAAATAGAAAAAGTAGAGAGTATTTAGGGGTTTAGATTTGAAAATACGAGAAGGAAATAAAAGGAATGGTGTATTTAGGGTGTTGGGAGGCTTAAAAAGTCTCTCAAAACACGTGGGTCACGATACCCGATTGTATTGCCTGACACGACCCAAGTATCGCGATATGCCTTATTTTTGGACCGTTTAAATTCCATTGTCTGAGGTATCGTGATACTGAGGGATGCGTATTGCGTTACCACTAAGTAAAACAAAAACTTTTCAGTTTTCAAATTCCAGGGGTATAAGAATACCAAAGGTTCAATATCGCGATACCTAAAAATTTTTTTTGCTCTCAATCGAAACTGCTTGAGAAATCGCGAAATCCCTCTTTGGGTATCGCGATTTCACTAAACAAACCCCAAAATACTTAAAAATTTGTCAAATTTTCTCTCAACTCTAAAAAATCTGACCTACTGAGTTCAAATTTGAACCGACATAATTAAAAATCCTAATCTAAATGCAAAAAGTATGTGGAGCCCATGCTCAATAATCCAAATATTTACAAATTTTTGTTCAATTTCCAAATGCGACAAATTAAAAATTTCTTTCAAGGTGATACGTAACACCCTCATAGTGATGCTTGCACAAGGTTCTGGACACCATGACACATTTTTTTTCTTCAACCCTACGAGTTGATTCACTAATCTTTTCTTCACGATGTCTCGTTTCCGCACTCGTATGCCTTGCATCCTCGATCTTGAACCTGCAAACATACACGACTTCAAATATTTTACATTGTTAGTCGCATGATTGGAAACTACCTGAACGGCTTGAAACTCTAGCTCACTATTAGGGGACACTTCCTTTACCTTAGGTTTACGTTCCACACACCTAAATTTCTTTACCTCTCCACCTACTTCCATCTTCATATCTCCTTTGCCCACGTCTATGGAGGCTTTAGAGGTAGCTAGGAAAGGTCTCCCTAATTGAATTGGTATCTTTAAATCTTCCTCAAATTCAAGAACTGTAAAGTTAAGTAGTAATATGAATTTTCGAATGCTCACTAAAACAACCTCCAAAACTCCTTTTGGGTGAACTAGATACCTATTGGCTAGTTGGAGGGTTTTTGAAGTTTCCCTGATGTCACCTAGACCTAACCTATGGTTGATGGACTATGGCATTAAGTTTATACTCGCTCCAAGATCAAGCGCCTTGCTAAAATTTACACCTCCAATCTCTATGGGAATGGTGAAACTATTCGGTTCCTTGAGTTTTGGTGGAACTCTTCTAGACACAACAACATTACACTTGGTATTAAGAGCAAATCACTCTTCTCTCCCAATCGTCTTTCGCCTAGAAATCACTTCCCTAATGAATTTTTCAT
This sequence comes from Gossypium raimondii, assembly GCF_025698545.1. Classification (NCBI taxonomy): domain Eukaryota; kingdom Viridiplantae; phylum Streptophyta; class Magnoliopsida; order Malvales; family Malvaceae; genus Gossypium; species Gossypium raimondii. The sequence continues at coordinate 15,405,717 of NC_068577.1, forward strand.
ATTTCGTCACTTTTTCTAAGACCTCAACCAATGGGAGGTTGACATTCAAAGGCTTAAAGATCTTGAGGAAGTCTAGAAACTCTTCATTGTCTCATTTTTTCTTCTCTTCTAGTCTAGTTGGAGAGGGTATGGGTGTCAGATTTGATTGTGGTATATCTTTCGGTTCATTTTGCATGGGCTCACTCTCGAGTCCTTCCTTCTCTCCCACCTCATCTCCAACACTAAGAGTGTGGGTGCTCTCATCCTTCTCACTCACTTCCTTCTCCTCACTAATCGGTCAGATAGGCTCCTTAACCATAACCCCAAATCTAAGAGTAATCACCTTGGCATGTTATTTTCCTTCCCTCTTTGAATTTGGCTCGATACTACTAGGTATGCTAGAGGCTAAAATGTTTTCCAATAATTGTAAAACTTGGTCTAGTTGACCACAAATTTGACACATATTAGCTTGCACCATATGCAAACCTTCCTCTACTTCCGTTACCTTCATTGACAATGGAGGGTCACTACTATAGGTTGGTTTTATTTCCTACTCTTGGGATGCTCTAAATGTTAATAGAGGTTGATAAAGTGCATTGGGTCTAATAGGATTAAGGTTTTGGGCTCCTTGATTGGATGGACCTCTTTGGTTCCCTCCCCACCAAAGGGTCGGGTGGTCATGCCACCCCAGGTTATAGGTGTTAGGGTATGGATTATATCCTTTATTCCTAACAAAGTTAGCCTTCATTTAGTTGCTCTCTTAGCATTCCCCCACATAACACTTTCATCAACATGTCCTGCATGAGAGTGGGTTAGAAGGGGCTGATTTTAAACATATGCCTTGGTCAAACTCATCTCTAATTTATTGAGCCTTTCGAGGACTTGTTGATACTTGTCCCCACTACTGGCCGCATTCACAGTCAATTTTTTGGCTCTATATGTGAACCGCTCAGCCAACCATATATAATAATTTATTACCATATCCTCGATGAGTTGGCAAGCCTTCGGATTTGTCTTCAACATGAATGCCCCCGCGGATGCTCCATCAAGACTAGCTCTCAAGTTTCCATCCAACCTATTATAAAAAACTTAAAGTTGTAGCCAATCTTACAAATGCATGATATGGGACCTTACGCAGCATGAGTTTAAAACGCTCCCAAGCCTCGCATAGCGAATCCTCTTCCAATTGCTGAAAATTCGTAATATCCATTCGAAATTTCATTATTTTACTCGAGGGGAAATATTTTGCCAAAAACTTGCTTGCTAGCTCATCCCAAGTGTTGATAGAATCTACCAATTATGAATCTAACCACATAAACGCATCATTAGTAAGAGAGAAAGGGAATAACCGGATACAGATAGTGTCATCCAAAAGTATAACAAATGGTTAGAAATCTTTTACAGATCCTCATACATTGACCCTCAAAATTGAAGGTTTTCTTGTATCATTTGGATCATCATTGGTTTGATTTCGAAGTTGTTAGCATTAATCGTCGGGTGATTAATGCTACCTCAAACAACATCAAGATTGGAAATTGTATAGTTGCGCAATGTACGTTGCTCCATGGGTTGATATGGTAGTGGTTGAATCTTTACTCGCAGTTCTTTTATGGGCTGGTCTCCTTGTGGAGGTTGTGAATCTCTCGGATGTTGCATCCTCCTCACATGTGTAATGATAGATTTCAGTTCCAACTCAAATGGTAAGGCAATGTTACTGGTCTGAGTCAAACAACGCCTTCTACAAGCACAAAAGTGTAACAGCATCAACTGGATCCGATTTGTCAAATCCTAGTCTTGGGTATTACCACACAAATACAGAAAAAAACTTAATCTACTTATACAAATTTCAAGTAATTACAGCTTAACAACAAACCAACTCAAACTAATTTAAATATGCATATACTATAGGTAAATTCAACTATAGTACATGGTAATTCAATTATAAGAAATCTGAATTGAAATCCTCATCTGTTATAGTTTCCCCAAAATTTGAATTTATAATTAACATTTTCGAATTTAAACACGCCACTAAAATTTCTCTTTATGCATAATAATCTGACATGCCATTTCATTTGGCATAACCCTAACATCGTCCCTCCTAGTGCAAACTCACATTGTCTTACCTAAAACATAATACACACAACAGAAGTTCATAAGAACTTAGTAAGGAATACTACACATTGTAACTGCCAAATCATAATGACAATCTTATCATTCATAACCTTTAACTTTCCCTCTGGCGAGCACTTCCTCTAACTCTATTCTTATACACAGCAGATACCCTACCTTACTCTACAATCATTTTTTTCCATAAATGTCTTCGATACATCACTGCAGACTTCTATATTTGAGACATCATATCTTCACAATTTTAGAATAAACACGTACACAAATGACAGATACCTCCTTTAAACAATCAAACTTAAATCATTATTCGGTTCACACTTCAATACAACCCCTTTTCTTCCCTTTATCCCTTCAATTCATTGTTTTCAATTGAGTCACCATCTTATATAATCTTGTACTGTGTAAACTATAGAGACATTATACCTTCCTAGTCATACTGATTACATTTAATAACCATACAAATTACGCCAATCAACTTACTACAGAAACTTCCATAAAGAAAATTTCTTTAAGGTACGCCATGAAAGGGGTATCATTTCATTGTTTGCCACAAAGGTTATTTTTTCATTATTCTCAACAAAGGATATTCTTTCCTATCATGTTTATAATATGGATTTTCCTGAACTAATGGTACGTGAGGTTTTCCAATCATCGTCCTGGGACAAATAGAGAACCCTATTGGGTAATCACCATTCCATAGTTCTTTTCAGAGGATGTCATGGCAATGGACTTTTCCTTCAAAGTTTCATTTCAGAGTTCGTGTTTAAAGTCTTGACAGACCCATTTTAGACAACTTCTCAGAGAACAGACACAAACTTACTTGACAGATCTTCATGCATTGACACAATCTAAATTCAACCTTTTACTTCACTAACATACACCCAAACAGAGCACACTTCTTAGAGCATACATTTCAGACATATACATACTCAGCCATACATAAATATTTTAATACTTGTACACCAATAATTACACACTATACAATCCAGACCTTTAAGTACAACCTTACAACACATCACATTGCTTATACATCATTCATCATAAACTCAAACTCATTACACTATATCAGATACCATCCTCGACAAATATTCACACAATCACAAATATCCTTTAGTAATCACTCATATAGTCACATACATAGTGTCTTATAACATTCTAGAGCTTAGTATTAACTTCCAACAAATTTCTTACAAATCCTCTGGTATGAACAATACACATGCAAGAGTCAGCACATCGACTCACCTAACACCCACTTACAGCAGCTTGAATGTCAGATCTAAACATTTGACTTGAAATCAATAGCCACCACTACTCAAAGAACATAAAAACATCAACAACACCCATTCATATACATTTTACCATCTTCTCAAAAATTGACAACCCCAATACAAAGCCCTTTTTCCTTTAATCTTACTATTCACCAAAGCTAACAAACTTACACTTTAAGATTCTACAAGCATAACTGAAATACTCACCCAGGTTGTGATGAAATCTCCTATTTCATGTTTCATCTTCAGCTCTAGCTCAAAGATCAAATTGTATTCAACTTCCAGAGGAACAGAGGAAGCCTACAACAACATCCTAATGGGAGGAAGAAGAAAAACTCCTTTTCCCAAGGCCATTTAACTAATATATATTTACAGATAAAACCCATGTTTCCGTAGTGAAACTTGACACGTGTCACGCTATTTCAAAATATCTTCATCAATGGTCTACATTTGTAAATGCGATTATAAATAAGAATACAATATAGACAATATCTGGTTACGTTAACTAAAGGGTCCCTAACTACTACACTTACAATGCAACTAGCATAGTAACTCTAATAACATGATGCACCATGCCTTAGGCGAGTACTCCTTCCATAGTCATCTTTTCTCTTGGCTGTTATCTCATTCCAACAAACATAATGATCTGTAATTAAACCACCCTCAACTTAGACATTGTTAGGAATACGCCCATTCGGTATGCCAAAGGACACGCTTGGACGGATACTGTTCCGCCAAACATATTAATTTGACTCTACACACTAAAACCTTGCACACGTCAGATTTAGAGTGTTACAACTCTCCTCCCCTAAACAAAATTTCAACCTGAATAATTTCATGAATAATTGGTAACTGGTTAACTACACCAGGCACGTAAAGCGGGTTGGGCATTCTCAAACTTTGATGACTACCGTGTGAATTTCAAATGTTACAAACTTTCCCCAAACAGATGTCAAAGTTTTACTAGAGAACTTGAACGATTGCCACGAACTAAACTTCTTGTGCAAGTTTTTTTTATATAAAACAAGTACACAAACACTTCTTCACTCACTTACAAAGTTCATCAAAACCTAAACTTTTTCCTTCTCAACCTTTCTGTCTTCACCGTCTACTACTTCATATTATTTCAAGGTAAGTCCTTTCTTTCTTTCTTCAATTCGTACCAATATTCCTTATCCTCAATAATGATTAGAGCTATTACCAGAGGAAGGGGCCTTGGCCAGATTATCTAGTCCATTACCTCCACAAATCCACTATACGTGGACATTGAAATGTGTGAATATAGTACCACCCGAGAAGAAATTAATCGACATTTAGAGGCCTAAGGTCTGTAAAATCGAAAATTTTCTTATGCCTTTCAACTTCCTCAAAGTTTTCATCTCAGTGACAGTTTCGTCAATTTTATCTTAATATTGATTTTACTAGAGGTAGGTTTCCATTTGCCTTTCAACCCCTTCTTCTGTGTCGTACTCAAACATTACAGCATTGCATTAGGAAAATTATTAGCCCTGTCATGGTGGACACTGGTGGCATTCTATATTGACTATTTTATACATGAAAAGCGGCCATTATTAGGTGTTTTCTAGAGGTTTTACCAACTAAAGGTCAAAAGAATAGGAACCTTTACTGGCAGTGCTCACTTCAGTGTACACCAAGGGTGTAAAGCCTTTATTCGAAACAAGATTTCAATTTTTCATCAAAGGAAGGAGAAATACATAAGGGATGTAAGAAAACTTGATTCTGGTTTTGGTTTTCCAACTCAATGGTCCCTTCCTCTAGAAAATGTGTGAATAAAATGCAAGTCAATGGATGATCAAATTGTTGAGAGGCAATATAAATGATTGAAAGCAAGACGCATTTTAGATTTGGTGGATTTACTTTTAGTTAGAAACCTATTTCAACATTGTTTGAAAAATTTTAGTCCAAATGGTTGTCACCCAAATTATTTCATTAATCCGACCAATGATCCCTCCTTAATGTCCGCCTTCAAAGTTTGGCCATATAACACAGATAGTGAACTAGTGCACATTTTATTGGGGTGCATTCGAGAACCTCCACTGTAATTTTATAATATTTGTAGTTTTTGCCCAAGGAATTGGAAAATTGTAACTAACCTCAATACAACTTTTACCTCATCATCAACTCAGGCTAATTCCAGTGTTGCTAATGCAGGTTCTACCTTTCATTCTCACACCTCACTGGATTCAGTTCAAGGCATGGACATCACTTCAATTCTCAAAGAAACTCGTACCAAGGGAAAACTGTCGTCGGTCCATCGAGAAAAAAAATTAGTAAAGAAGACTAAGAAAATGATTAGGATGGATGTAGTTTCTCAAAAGACCGAAAGTATTGATTATCCTCATCTCAAACGACGTGAATCAACCAAGAAACCAACCACGTCAATTTCTCATCCCCTACAGTTCCTACCTTGATTGGCATTCCATAATTTCCTGAAGAATCTACCCATCGATTAGATTCTCCAATATAATTGTCTAATCCCCGACAGCTAGGGAACTAAAGCCCCACAGTGGTATTACTTTTGGCTGAAACTATTACCTCTCCTAATATTATATCTTGTGCTACCTACTCCATTAAAATAGAATGGGTCATTCCTCGGTGTGATCTTTTGGAATCTGTGCCAACCTCTATCTCCCTTAGTTCTATCTTTCAGCTCTACATCATGCCCATTGTCTTACATGCCCCCTACAATTTGTTTCTTGACAGACAATCCATGATTTCCTGAAGTATCTACCCATTGATCAGATTCTCCAATACAATTGACTAATCCCCGATAGCCAAGGAACCAATGCCCTATAGAGGTATTACCTTTGGCCAAAACTATTACCTCACCCAATATTACATCATGTGTTGCCCACTCCACTAAAATAAGAGGGGTTTTTCATCGATGTGATCTTTTGGAATCAATGCCAACCTCCACCCCCCTTAGTTCTATCTTCTCACAGCAACATAATATATTACCCCACCAGTTGAGAGAGGCTTTTTCTTATTACCTTTCATCCAGCTCTACATCGTGACCCTTGTCTTACATGTCCCAAGTCTCATAGGTCCTATCTATAGAGCATAATCTTTGGAGTGGGGCTCTTAGATACGCCATAATCATTATCACCGTAAAGTGGTAGATTTAGAAAATTTGTGAAATCTAGCGAAGATTCTTTGGCTGAGCTACACCGAAAATATCTAGATTTCCAAAATCTAATTGGAAGACTAGATGCACGAATTATAACCTTGTTAGATAAGCATAGGGATGATCTGACCAAAAATGAGCATCTAAAAGAAAAAGTCAACTTGTTAAAGGTCAAGAAATCTGCCTTAAAAGAGAAACTCAGAGCTCTGGAGGAAAGTCACAAGGAAGAACTAGAAAATCTATGTTGTTATCATGACGAAACCTTTAAAAAGTATCAGAAGGATACAAGGAAAAATATTAATAACGCTCTACTAGAGTAGAGGTCAGATCTACTCCTACACGCCCAGGTGGCTGTAGGTCCTTTTGATATTAGTCGCATAGATTTTGACTGCTTTAGCGACATTACTACCAAGTCTATGAATTTTAACATTTACAGTCCCAAGGTTAAAGAGTGGGAAACTTTCCAGAAAGAAGGGAAACAATCTGGTTACTTATTCCTCCCCTGACACCCTTCCTTATGAAGAGGTCCCAATTGAGCCAACTAATTAGCCTGGTGAGGGGAAGGACTGAGATCTGGTTCATTTAGTCTTGTACATTGCTTTTATTTTATCTTTCATTTTGCCAAATTCTGAACCGTGTAGAATTTTTCTTAGTTTTTAATGTATCATCACTTTACCTTCCCTGCAGTCTTACTTATTATTTCATTACATCGTCATTTACTTTACACATAAACATAGTTATCTTCACATACCTGAGAGACTGAGCCAGGCTCGACGTATTATGCATACAAGACTCCCTCCATAAAAGTTATTTGAGAACCGTCTGAATCGGGCTCTAATACCAAACTTGTAACACCCTTAATCCGATCCGATTTGCCAAATCCAGGTCTTAGGTATTACCAAAAGAATACAGACAAAAACTTAATCTATTGATACAACTTTCAATTAGTTACAACTTAACTACACACCAACTCAAACTAGTTTACATATGCATACACAATAGGTAAATACAACTGTAGTACATGGTAATTTAATTAAAAGAAATCTCAATTGAAATCCTCATCTATTATAGTTTCCCCAAAATTTGAATTTCTAATTAACATTTCTGAATTTGACCATGCCACCAAACTTGCTCTGTATCTATAACAACCTGATATGCCATTTCATTTCGCATAACTTTGGCATCATCATTCCTAGTGTAGAGTCATACTGTCTTACCAAAAACATAATACACAAAAGATAAGCTAATAAGAACTTAGTGACGGAACATTATTTAACTCGGTAATACTTGCACATTGTAACTGGCTAATCATAATGACAATCTTCTCACTCTTAACCTTTAACTTTGCCACTGGCGAACACTTCCTCTAACTCTATTATTATACACATCAGATACCCTACCTTACTCTGCAATCATTTCTTTTTCCATCAATGTCTTAGATTCATCACTACATCCTTTAGTCTCTTAGCCATCATATCTTCACAATTCGAGAATTAACATGTACATAGATGATAGATACCTCTTTTGAACAATCAAAATTAAATCCTTATTCGGTTCAAACTTTCAATAGAACCCATTTACTTCTCTATATCTCTTCAATTCATTCTTTTCAATTGAGTCCCCTTCTTATATAATACTTTAATGTGTAAACCATAGAGACATTATACCTTGTTGGTCTTACTAATTACATTTAAGGACCATACTAATTACACCAATCAACTAACTATAGAATTCGCCATAAGGAACATTTCTTTAAGGTACGCCACGAAATCCATTCCTTCAGAGTGCACCACAGAAGCGTTTTATTCAGTTTATTGCCAAAAGGGTTATCCTTTCATTATTCGCAACAAAGGCTATATTTCCTGTCGTGCTTATGATATGGATTTGCCTACACTCATGGTACGTGAGGTTTGCCCATCATCGTCCTGGGACACACAAAGAACCTCATTGGGTAATCACCATTCCATAGTTCTTTTCAATGGATGTCATGGCCATAGACTTTTCCTTTAGAGTTTCATTTCAGATTTTGTGTTTAAAGTCCCAACGGTCCCCTTTTAGACAACTCCGTGGAGAATAGATATAGACTCACTTGAAAGACTCTTCATGCACTGATACAATCTAAATTCAACCTTTTACTTCACTAACATACACCCAAACAGAATGCATGTTTCAGAGCATACATTTCAGGCATATACATACTCAGCCATACTTCAATGTTTCAGTACTCGTACACCAATCATCATGTACTATACAATCCAGACCTTCAAGTACAACCTCATAACACGTCACATTGCTCATACATCATTCATCATAAACTAAAACTCATTACACTATATGCCGTTTACCATCATCAACAAGCATTCACACAGTCACAGATATCATTTAGTAATCACTCATATAGTCACGTGCATAGTGTGCTATAACAGTCCAGATTTCGGCATTACCTTTCAACCAATTTCCTACAGATCCTCTGGTATAAGCAGTACACATGCAAGAGTTAGAATATTGACTCACCTGACACCCACTTATAGCAACTTGAACGCCAAATCCAAACATTTGATTTGAAATCAACAACCATCATTGCTCAAAGAACATGGAAACATCATCAAAACTCATTCTTATACATTTTACCACATTCTCAAACATTGACAACCCCAATACAAAGCCCATTTTTCTTTAATCTTACTGTTCACAAAATTTAACAAACTCACTCTTTAAGATTCCACATGCATAACTTAAATTAAATACTCACCCAAGTTATGATCAAATATCCTACTTCAAGTCTGATCTTCAGTTCGAGCTCAAAGATTACAAACAGTATTCAACTTTCAGACGAAGCCTACAGCAACATCCTAATGGGAGGAAAAAGAAAAACTCATTTTCCTAGTCCTATTTAACTAATATATATTTACAGATAAAACCCATGTTCCCATAACAAAACTTGAAAATTGTCATGCTCTTTCAAAATATCTTCATTAATGCTATGTAGCTGTAAATGCGATTATAAATAAGAATCCAATATAGACAATATCTAGTTACCCTAACCAAAGGGTCCTTAAATATTACACTTGCAATGCAACTAGCATAGTAACTCTAATAACATTGCACACTACCCCTTAGGCGAGTACTCCTTCTATAGTTATCACTTTTCTTGGCAACTATCTCATTCAAACCAATATAATGATCTATCATTAAACCACCCTTGACTTAAACACTATTAGGAATACGTTTATTCGGTTCACCAAAGAAAATTCTTGGCTGGATACTGCCTCGCCAAACATATTAATTTGATTCTACTCGCTAAAACCTTACATTTTTCAAAATTAGAGTGTTACAACTCTCCTCCCTTAAACAAAATTTCGTCCTCAAAATTTCAACCTAAAGAATTTTGTGAAGAATTGGTAACTAATTAACTACGCCAAGCGCATAACACAGGTTGGGTGTACTCAAACTTTTATGACTACCGTGTGAATTTTAAATGTTACACACTTACCCTAAATAACAGATGTCAAAGTTTTACTAGAGAACTGGAATGGTTTCTACTAACTAAACTTCTTGCGCAAGTTTATTTTTATAAAATACGTGCACAAACACTTTTTCACTCATTTGCAGAGTTGATCAAAGCCTTGAACTTTTTCCAGTTCAACCTTTTTTCTTTTCCGTCTACTACTTTAGATTCTTTTAAGATAATATATTTTTCTTTCTCCAATTTGTACCACTTTTCCTTCTCCCTAATAATGAGGAGTGCTACTACTAGAGGGAGGGGCCATGGCCAGATTATCTGATTCGTTACCCCCACAACTCCACTGTGAGTGGACACTAACATGTGTGATTGTAGTACTACCCAAGAAGAAATGACTCAGTATTTAAGCGCCTAGGGTATCCAAAATCCATATTGTTCTTATGCCTTTCAGCTTCCTCAAAGTTTTAGTCTCAATGACCGATTTTTCAGTTTTAACTTACCATTGATTTTACTAGAGGTTAGTTGCCATTCGCCTCTCAACCTCTTCTTTTGTGTTGTACTTAAAAGTTACGGCATTGCATTAGGACAGTTATCAGCCCTATCCTGGTGGACACTAGTGGCATTCTATATCGACTTTTGTATACATAAAAAGTGACCATTATTAGGTGTTTTCTAGAGGTTTTACCAACTAAAGGTCAAAAGAATAGGAACCTGTACTAGCAGTGCTCACTTCAGTGTACGCTAAGGGTGTTAACCCTTTATTCGAGCCAAGATTTCAAATTTTCATTAAAGGAAGGAGAAATACATAAGGGATGTAAGCAAACTTGATTCTGGTTTTGGTTTTCAAACTTAGTGGTTCCTTCCTCTAGAAAATGTCTGTACAAAATGCAAGTTAGAGGATGCTCACATTGCTGAGAGGCAATACAAATGATTTAAAACATGATGCATTTTAGATTTGGGGGAGTTTCTTTTAGTTAGAAACCTATTTCAACATTGTTTGAAAAATTTTAGTCCAAATGGTTGTCGCCCAAATTATTTCACTAATCCGACCAATGATCCCTCCTTAATGTCCGCCTTCGATGTTTGGCCATATAACTTAGATAGTGAACTGGCGCACATTTTATTGAGGCACATTCGTGAACCTCTATTGTACTTTTTCAATATTTGTAATCTTCACCCGAGGAATTGGAAAATTGTAACTAACCTCAATATAGCTTCTACCTAATTATCAAATCAGGCTAATTCAATTATTACAGGTGTAGGCTATACCTCTCATTCTCACACTTCACCAGAATCAGTTCAAGATAAAGACATCACTTCAATTCTCAAAGAAGCTCATACTAAGGGAAAAATTATCCTTGGTCCTTCGAGAAAAGCTTTAGTAAAGAAGACTAAGAAAAGGGTCAAAATGGATGAAGTATCTCAGAAGATCAAAACTATTGATTGTCCTCATCTCAAACGGCTTGAATTAGGGAAGGAACCGCCACGATAATTTTTCATCCCCTTATAATTCCTATCTTGACAGAAAATCCATTATTTCCTGAAGTATCTACCCATCAGTCAGATTCTCCAACACAATTGTCTAATCCCCGACAGCCAAAGAACCAAAGCCCCATCAAGGTATTACCTTTGGCCCAAACTATTACCTCTCCTAATATTACATCTGCTGGAATCAGTGCCAACCTCCATCTCCCTTAGTTCTATCTTCCAACAACAACTTATTTACCCGCCAGTTGAGAGAGGTTTTTTCTTCTTACCTTTCATCTAGCTTTACATAGTGCCCATTGCCATACATGTATCAAGTCTTAGAGGTCCTATCTATAGTGTTGGAAAAACGAGTTTGGAAAACGCAGCGGGAAATAAATTTAAGGAAAAACTAGAGTTTTAAAAACTTTTCCAAAATAAGATCTGGTTGTGATATCTAAAGTAATAAACACTTAATCAAAATAGTACCATTTCGATTCGTCTAGGATGAACGCTTCGATCCAGTAGTCTCCTCCACTATCCTCAAGCTCACGTCTGCCGAGTGTGGGCTTGCTTCAAATAAAAAAAAATTCTGGTAATTTTGCAATTTCTCTAAACTTTTGAGTCAAGTTGAAAATCAGAAAAATATCTTTAAAAATTTCCTAAAACAATTTCTTCAAATAATTTTCTCTATACAACTTTCTTTTGAATTCAAGTGTGTGTAAATAATGCCCAATGCTCTCTTTATATAGGTAGAATTTAGAGAGTTCACTTAATCACTTTAATATTAAATTAATATAATATTTATCAAGATAAATTTTAGATTGAATTTAATATTAAATCTTATTAAAATAATAGAATATTTATCTACAAGATAAAATTAAATTAAATTTAATATTAAAATAATCATTTTAATATTAAATTAATAAAATATTATTTATGATAAGTATTAAAATAAATTTAATATTAAACTATTAAAATAATATTATTTTTGAAATAATTAATCTAAAATCAAATTCTTTGGTAGCTTTTCAGTAGGAGTGTAACACTTCCACTACTCAACCACCGATAACCAACTGCCGTCGGCCACCAGGACGCCGTCGCAGTAGCCACTAGCACCGTCGTGTTCGGTGATGCAAGTACCGACACCCTTATGGCACCCCTAACCAGTTCGGTCTGGGTCAATGACGACCCGGTCGGTCCAATCTAGCCACTGATTGGATCATCGGCCCGGTTTCACAAGCTAGGCCTAGTTCGACCAATTTTTGGGTCTCATTCTCGATTTTGGGCTCCCGAGCCTAGTTTACGATCTCAGGTCCAATTACCTATTGGGCCAATTGTCTGACTTGAAAATTAATTTCCAAAAATATCATATTAATTTTATTTGATTTGATAAATTTAATTTTGCTTGATCAAAATTAATTTTCCCTAAAATTCTCTAGTTGAACAATTCTTACGACCACCTAATTTAATTCCACATCAAATCAATCGACTCAATTAAATTATTTCCAAAGTCATAGGATTTTCTTCTGATTCAAATGCAGTCCGGTCGAGCTTTGTTGAACTAGCTAAGGGATCAATCGGACATATACAATTAGGCTCTAGTGATTGCAATTATGTCCAGAAGCATCGTTCCGATAATTTGCAATTACTTAATCATAGAGCCAGTCTACAATAAGTACCGTGATTGAAAACTCTTTATTGTATATTCTTTACGAAAACAATTCATCCAACTGCTTTGCCCAATGGCCTTGTCATGTTTGAACTTTAGACAATCAATGAGCTAATATTTGCTTGTCACAATTTCGCTATTTATGCAAAATATAAAAGACAAAAAATACAAAAGACATTATAGTGAAATGTGAAACTAACTTTATCTATTTATTCATCATTCAAAAAAAGTAGAGAATAGTTACATATTTACTGCAATATGGGCACATTTCTCAATAATTTCCCACATGCCCTAGTGAAGTAAATGTGTCATGTTTCGCATTCCCATATATTCAACGTGTTTGTTAAAACTCCTAGCTACAAGAGTCTTAGTAAATAGATCCGTAAGGTTATCTTAAGAACCTACTTTCATAAAATCTACAATTCATTTGACTACTACCTCTTGTATCAAGTGATACTTCCGATCAACGTGTTCGTCCTCTTACGACTTCTCATTTTCTTGGTATTAGTTATTGCAACACTGTTATCACAATACAGTGTTATAGCTTTTCCATACCAGGAATAACTTCAAGTTCAGTTAAGAACTTTTATGACACCCCGTATTTTGGGCCTAGAAGAAATAGGTTTTGAACAAGGGAACAGTTAGGAGATTGCACATAAATATTTAGTTGTGCAAGGAAGTGACATAAATGAATGTCTGCTTCAGTGGTTAAGTGATTTAGGAGTGTTTGGAAGTGTCTGAGAAGTCGGGGTTCCAGCCTTGGCTTATGCAAAATTTTTGTTTTAAGTGAATAAAATCCTTGGATCTAGATAGTAGCTTCTTAAATTATTGTGGTTAAAATATAATACAAAGGAGTTGTTGGTCTAGTGGTAAGGGGCGTGTGGAGTGTACATGGGGTCTAAGGTTCGAGTGGTGGCGCATCAAAAAGGGAGTATTTATTTTGCTGCCTAATTCATGTGGGTGATAGAGTTAGATTGATATACTACTAAATGGAGTTTGAACTGGTCATAGAGAGAATTAAGGAGGGATATTTGGAGAGATTTGAGGAGAGAATATTGGGATTTGGGGAGGTTGTTGTTGTGGAGAGATATATATCATCTCATTTGTTCCTTGTTCTCGATGGGAGATCGGCGAGGTTTTCAAGGTTTTCGTCGCTTTCTCCAACCTGTATTGCTTCCATTCCTAACTGGTGGCGGTCGAGGTTGATTGACACAATGCATGGGAACCAAGGGTGTGATGATCATTGATTTTCGAAATAAGAGTGTTCGGAACAAAGGGAATCTGTAAATCGCAACAGGTGTGTAACCACCCCACTGTAACTGTAGAACGACAAAAGCTAAAAAGCTGAAATACAGCGTTGAAACCAAACGAGTGTATGATCGCTCATGTGGAAAACCAAATCTGTGAATCATTGGCAATAAACTGTAGAGGCCTCCATAAGCATTTCTATGGGCTTAGGCCGTAATGGGCCACGTTGGGCCAAAATGCACCGTGTGGGCTCAATGGGCTCGTGGGCCCCACACGGTTAAAATCCATGATTTGTGGCAAATAATGGACTAGGCTATGTAGATTTCATAGTCGTGCCAAAATCTGGGCTGTGCGGCCCACTTGGGCCGAGTAATGGGCCTTGGGTCCATTTTCACTGTTATGATCTTTTAGGTTACGTGAGTCGCTCGAGGCGACTACAGACCTTTCGATAGGTCGATATCTGCATCTAGACCCCAAAATAGGTAAAATGATCGAAATACCCCCATAGGGTAAAATGATTATTATACCCTTAGAAGATGAAATGACTGTTATGGCCTTATGTTATTACTGATTTGCTCTATGATATGTATGACTGTGATTGAGCATGACATTTTGCATACACGTACGATATTATGTCACGACATATTGCATGGGGGATGGGTTATTATATTTGGAGGAAGTGTACTGTACAGATAAGGTTGCACGGGTCACCCAATATGACTGTGTACCTACTGATGGCTATACGCCATTTATTTTACTGGCAGCTTTGCTGCGATTTTGGTGTTTTGGCTGGGTGGGTCGATTTTATCCCCACATGGTGTGTTGGTGGTACGGAGTGGTGTGTTGGCTGGATTGGGAGGGGTTGCATTATTGTACTGTACCGAAACTGTATTGGGCTAAGGCCCACATTGTTACTGTATTGGGCTAAGGCCCACATTGTTACTATAATGGGCTAAGGCCCACATTGTTAGTGTATTGGGCTAACGCCCACACTGTATTGTTACTGTAACGGGCTCAGGCCCAAACTGCATTTATCTACTGTTTAATTGACTGTTTGCTTGTTAGGGGATTACACACTGAGTTTTTGTAAACTCACCCCTCTGTTTAACTGCAATATGGGCACATTTCTCAATAATTTCCCACATGCCCTAGTGAAGTAAATGTGTCATGTTTTGCATTCCCATATATTCAACGTGTTTGTTAAAACTCCTAGCTACAAGAGTCTTAGTAAACAGATCCGTAAGGTTATCTTAAGAACCTACTTTCATAAAATCTACAATTCCTTTGGCTACTACCTCTTGTATCAAATGATACTTCCGATCAACGTGTTCGTCCTCTTACGACTTCTCATTTTCTTGGTATTAGTTATTTCAACACTGTTATCACAATACAGTATTATAGCTTTTCCATACCAGGAATAACTTCAAGTTCAGTTAAGAACTTTTGTAACACCCCGTATTTTTGGCCTAGAAGAAATAGGTTTTGAACAAGGGAACAGTTAGGAGACTGCACATAAATATTTAGTTGTGCAAGGAAGTGACATAAATGAATGTCTGCTTTAGTGGTTAAGTGATTTAGGAGTGTTTGGAAGTGTCTGAGAAGTTAGGGGTTCCAGCCTTGGCTTATGCAAAATTTTTGTTTTAAGTGAATAAAATCCTTGGATCTAGATAGTAGCTTCTTAAATTATTGTGGTTAAAATATGATACAAAGGAGTTGTTGGTCTAGTGGTAAGGGGCGTGTGGAGTGTACATGGGGTCTAAGGTTCGAGTGGTGGCGCATCAAAAAGGGAGTATTTATTTTGCTGCCTAATTCGTGTGGGTGGTAGAGTTGGATTGAAATACTACTAAATGGAGTTTGAACTGGTTATAGAGAGAATTGAGGAGGGATATTTGGAGAGATTTGAGGAGAGAATATTGGGATTTGGGGAGGTTGTTGTTGTGGAGAGATATATATCATCTCATTTGTTCCTTGTTCTCGATGGGAGATCGACGAGGTTTTCAAGGTTTTCGTCGCTTTCTCCAACCTGTATTGCTTCCATTCTTAATTGGTGGTGGTCGAGGTTGATTGACACATTGCATGGGAACCAAGGGTGTGATGATCATTAATTTTCGAAATAAGAGTGTTCAGAACAAAAGAAATCTGTAAATCGCAACAGGTGTGTAACCACCCACTGTAACTGTAGAACGACAAAAGCTGAAAAACAGAAATACGGCGTTGAAACCACACGAGTGTACGATGTCTCGTGCGGAAAACCAAACCTGCGAATCATTGGCAATAAACTGTAGAGGTCTTTATAAGCATTTCCATGGGCTTAGGCAGTAATGGGACACGTTGGGCCAAAATGCGCATTGTGGGCTCAATGGGCTTGTGGGCCCCACACGGTTGAAATCCATGATTTGTGGCAAATAATGGACTAGGATATGTAGATCTCATAGACGTGCCAAAATCTAGGCTGAATGGGCCGCACGAGCTTGTAGGCCCACTTGGGCCGAGTAATTGGCCTTGGGTCCATTTTCACTGTTATGACCTTTTAGGTTACCTGAGTCGCTCAAGGAGACTACAGACCTTTGGATAGGTCAATATCCACATCGAGACCCCAAAATAGGTAAAATGACCGAAATACCCCTATTGGGTAAAATGACTGTTATACCCCTAGAAGATGAAATGACTGTTATGGCCTTATGTTATGACTGATTTGCTCTATGATATGTATAACTGTGATTGAGCTTGACATTTTGCATACACGTACTATATTATGTCACGACATATTACATGGGGATGGGTTATTTTATTTGGAGAAGTGTACCATACTGATAAGGTTGCACGGGTCACCCAAGACGACTGTGTACACACTAATGGCTATATGCCATTTATTTTACTGGCAGCTTTGTTGCGATATTGGTGTGTTGGCTGGGTGGGTCGATTTTATCCCCACATGGTGTGTTGGTGGTACGGAGTGGTGTGTTGGCTGGATTGGGATAGGTTGCATTATTGCACTGTACCGAAACTGTATTGGGCTAAGGCCCACATTGTTACTGTATTGGGCTAAGGCCCACATTGTTACTATAGTGGGCTAAGGCCCACATTGTTAGTGCATTGGGCTAAGGCCCACATAGTATTGTTATTGTAACGGGCTTAGGCCCAAACTGCATTTATCTACTGTTTAATTAACTGTTTGCTTGTTAGGGGATTACACACTGAGTTTTTGTAAACTTACCCCTCTGTTTAACTATACCGGTAATCCTCAGCCATAGGCGATTTGGTGCTGCAAGGGACTCGGAGATTGCCACTCAACTGCAGCTATTTTACACTTGTTTTTATTTTAAGTTTAAAGTTGTTATTGGGTTTTGTTTATGTAATAAGGCCATTTATGTTTGTTTTAATTTTTAACTGGGCTTTTGCTTACTTATTTTAAACTGCCAGTTTAGGAGAAGATGAATTCTCAAAATAATTACTATTTTCAAAAACACAAAATTTAAGCATTAGAGTTTTCAAAAACTTTCACGATTTTAGATCAACCTTTTATAACAATAGTACATAACAAGGTAAACTTTTTGACTAGATGATTTGTTAAATAATAATAAAGGGGTTTTTAAACCTAGAAGCAAATTTTTACTAACAGGTCCTATTTTCGAAAGACACTTTGATGTGGCACACCAGATTCGCCCATAACGTCTAGTTTGGGTTTGAGGTGTTACAACTTTTGTACCTATATTGCTTCTTCCATTTCCTCAGAAGCAGCCATATACTCAACATCCATATTAGATTCAACAGTGAAAGTTTGTTTTACATTTCTCCATACTATGGTTATACGGCCTAGAACGAAAACATTTCTCGACATCGATTTCCTCGAATCTTTATAGGTTTGGAAGTCTGAGTCTATGTATCCAACAGCAGTAAGGTCCTCCCTAGAATACACAAGCATATAATCCTTGGTTCTTTTAATATACCTAAATATATGCTTTACAACTTGCCAATGCCTGAGACCTGGATTCGTCTGATATCGACTAACCATTCCTACTGCAAAACAGATATCTAGACGTGTGCAAAGCATCACATACATAAGGCTTTCAATTGTCGAAGCATATGGAACCTTACTCATATACTCTTTTTCTTCTGCTGTCTTAAGATAGTCATATAAAGAAAGATGAAAACCTAATGTAGTCATCTGAACGTCTAGCTTTGCATCAGTCATTGAAAAAAATTCCAGTACCTTATCGATGTATGAAGCTTGAGATAGAGTTATCATTTTATTCTTTCGATCCATAAGGATTCGAATTCCAAGAATATAACTAGCTTTACCCAAGTCCTTCATGCTAAACTATTGAGCTAGCCACAGTTTAACTGATGACAATTCTCCTACATTGTTTCCGATAAGTAGAATATTATCGACATATAAATTGAGGAATAACATCTTTTTGTCCTTTATACACTTATAAACACAAGGTTCATCAATGTTTTGATCAAATCCAGAAGTCTTAATCGTTTGATCAGATCTTTTATTCCATGAACAGGATGTCTGCTTAAGTCCATAAATGGATCTTAGCAGTTTGCAAACTCTTTGCTCCTTTCCTTTGACAACATAGTCAGTGGGTTGAGCCACGTAAATGGTCTCATCAACATCATTATTCAAGAATACTGTCTTGGCATCCATTCGCTAGATCTCATAATTGAGAGCAGCGACAATGGATAAGCGTATGCGGATAGACTTGAGCATGACTACCAGAGAAAAGGTCTCATCATAATCAATGTCTTCTTTCTCTGTATAGCATTTCCTTACAAGTCTAGATTTGTGTGTTTCTACTTTCCCTTTCGTATTTCTCTTCTTCTTGTAGATCCACTTACACCCTATGGGTTTAATCCCAATTGGTAAGTCTACAAGTTCCCACACCATATTGGATTTCATTGAATCTATCTCGACATCCATGGCCTATTTTCAAAGCTTGGAATCAACGTCCTGCATAACCTCCTCATAAGTGAGTGGATCATCATCCTCATGGTTGGCTTTCATATTATAAATACTACCATCATAGATGAAGAAGTCTGGTTTCTTAGAAACTCTCCCACTACAATGGACTCCCCTATGTTGTTGATCGTTTGTAGGTTTTTCTACAACTTTCTCGAGAATTGAACTTGGTGATTGTTCTACCACTCCTGAAAGTTCTTCAAGTACTACTTTACTTCGAGGCTTACAGTTATCCATGTACTTTTCCTTGAGGAAAGTAGCATGAGTAGAAACTTTAATCATATTATCTTTCAGATTGTAGAATAATCCTGCCTTCGTTCCTTTTGCACATCCTACAAACATGTACAATTCTGTCTGTGCACCCAACTTCTTTGCATCCTTATTCAGAATGTGTACTGGACAACCCCATATTCTAAAGTAATTTAGAGCGAGTTTCTTTCCATGCCATAGTTCATAAGGTGTCTTACAAGAAGACTTGGTTGGCACATCATTCAAAATATAGGAAGCCGTTTGTATCGCATATCCCTAGAAGGAAGTAGGAAGTTATGAATAGTTTAACACTGAGCGAACCATGTCAAGCAAGGTTTTATTCCTTCTCTTAGCTACGCCATTCTGCTGTGGAGTGTCCGGCACAGTCAATTGAGATAAAATCCCATTCTTTATAAGGTATCATAAGAACTCATCGGACAAATATTCCCCACCTCGGTTAGACCAAAGATTCTTTATGAATAAATCTAATTGCTTTTCCAGTTACATACGGAACTCTCGAAATTTATCAAAGGTTTCACTTTTTTTGTACATTAAATACATATCCATATCGAGAATATTCATTGATAAAAGTCACATAATAATCGTAACTTCCTCGGGCACTGATGCTCATGGGACCACATACATTAATGAGTACAAGTTCTAAAGGTTGGTTGGCCCTTGTTCCTTTCACATTAAAAGACCTCTTAGTCATTTACCTTCCAAGCGAGATTCACATTGTGGAAGACTAACTTTCTTAAGTATACTTAAAGGACCATCTTTTACGAGTCTAGTGATTTTTTGTATTCACTATTTCAGTTTGAAGAATCAAGTAGTTATTTGGTTTGATAAAGTAGAGATTGTTTTACATCCATCCATTGCAGATTAAAGAATGATTTCTGAGAATAGAAATCCCTTTATTGAATGTCACAGTATAATTTTCATAAAATAAACATGTTATGGAAATTAAATTTCTCTTAAAATGAGGTACATTGAACACGTTCTTTAAAACAATCTTCCTAAAATTATCAAAGTGTAAAATAACTTCTCCCACTACTTTGGCTGAAACAAAGCTCCCATCTCCGGTCCGCAATGAGAGGCTCCTATCACACAGACTTCTTGTTTTGCTGAACCCCTGTAAAGAAACACACACATGGTTAGTGGCTCCAAAATCAATAACCCAGTTGTCAATTGATTCTTCCACTAAGCAAGCTTCAACCACAAAGAGTTCTGTACATTTGCCCTTTTTGGCTAGGTAATCCAAATACTCCTTGTAGTTTTATTTGAAATGTTCTTTTCTATTGTAGAAGAAACATTTGATCTTTTTAAGTACTTTTGACTTTTTAGCCTTCTTCCTATCCACACGAGGTGGAACCAGAGACTTAGTCAGCTTCTTCTTTCTCTTAACTTACTGTTTCCCTTTAGAGGACGAAGGGCTCACTTTGCCTCAGGTTTCTCCTGAACCGGCTTACCACCATTCAACATCAACTTATAGGATTGTAATTCCTTCATGAGCTAAGCACCTTGTTCTTCAAGTTGTAAGCGGTCCTAAAACCAACAAACTCCTTAGTTAAGGATTTGAACACTATTTCAATTTAAGTGTTCACGTCTTGTTCAGCCCCATTGTTCTCTGCTTCTGCTAAGTATCCAATAAGATGAAGTGTATGTTCTTTGACAAAAGTACCGATTTTCTGTTGAGAATTCATCAAATTTGTAATAGCAAATTGTAGTGCCAATGTGACTTGACCTCTCAGAAAATCCTCTAAAGTTGTCATGATTTCTTTGGCAGTATGGAAATTATCGTGCTACTTTTGCAACACACTACTCATGCTCGCTAACATATAATATCGAGCAATCGAGTCAGAATGACTCTAGCGATTTCTCGCTTTGGGCTGAGCTTCATGAGTGCACATTTCGTTAAGAATGAATTTGTGTTTCTCATAGTTGAGATTATCAACAAGTTTCATTTCCATACTCAAAAGTTATCCCCGTTTAATTTATTCTCAGTAAAAATGTTAATAAGAGGAGTATGAGACATATTTGAATTGAAAAAAATAAAGAATTCACTAATTAATATTTTTGTATTAAACAATTATTTTTCATTTCAGCAATATATCGAGAATGCAGTATGATGCATGCGTCTTGTATTAAAACCTTGAAAATAAAAATTTTCGTTGCTACGATCATTCTCACACCCATCAACCATGTCTTCTTGAGGTCCCATGATTAACTAGCAAGAACATAGATTACATCTAATCAATTCGTGAATCTTAATTCTTAAGACTCCACACGAACTAACGACCGTTTGACGTTTGGCCATCATCTCTAGCTTAAATATAGTTTCTTAGGAAACTATTTAATAAGAGATGATCTTAAGTGTGTAACCATTAACTCAACACCGTTCATGAGCATGCTTTCATTTATGAGTCATCTTGGGACAATCTCTCTGAAAGTCATGCATGACTAGTTGTCCTTAAAAGGAAATCTCATCTAGTAAACCCACATGACAAAGTTTACCTTGGGGTATGGCCAGTGTAGGAACTAGCTCAAAACTTTATCATGCTATCACTTAAGAACCATCAATGGAGGCTGTAGATCTTGTTCAAGGACCTTTTCTCACTCAATATTTTAAAAACATGCAAGGTTCTTAATTCCAAATTTCAAGAATGGTCATTATAGTTCTAATGGCATTCTTACCTAATCTAAATGGCATGCTTCCAACATATGCATGGCATGATATGACAATTTTATAACATTCACATTTATTCGCAAGAATCAATCAATCATAAAAATAAAAAATTTTGATTCTCCATAGGTTTCCTTTTAAGGGAAAAACCGAAGAAGTGCATATGAATCGTGCACCAGGTAGGGTCCTAAGAAAAAGAAGTGAGTCCTAGGATCAAAATTACAAACTTACAAACTTACTCATCGAATCTGGTGGCCCCGAAACCACTGTTTTTGACAACACTAAAAAACTAGACTGTTACAACTCTTCCCCCCTTACGAAAATTTCGTCCTTGAAATTTCTCACCTGATACAAGCTATTAAGTCTAGTATTTCTTCCACCTTTTCAATCGAAGTCCACAAAAATCAATCATAACTCATGTCGATTCCGAACTCATATCAAAACTCATTTTAGAACTTGAAACTATACTCGAACGTAACTAAGTAGCTTTGTTGTTCTCCTATTTTCAGTTTATCATTAGTAGTATAACTATCGAGAAAGTCTCAGTAATCTTCTACCGAAACATAATTGAGAAACTTAGATTATCAAACTTTGATTGATGCTTCTGATGTGGTTGCATCTGTCACTTTCAACGGATATTTGTTCCCCTTTTCCAGGAAAGCGTCCAACAATATTATTTTATACAAGTGCGATAACTTCAACAATCGGGAAGACTTTAACCCATAACAAAATTTCTCGATTAGAATTGATTTGATAGATATATTTTTGTACCATGTCTTCAAGAATCTGAATTTCTCAGTCTGACTGTCCGTCTATTTACCCGTGAATGCACAAAATTTATTTCCGAACCTGAGGATAAACCTAAATGCATATAACTCAAATTACTTTTCAACTGAATAACCCGCTCTGATTTAAAACAACTAAGTTAATCTTAACTATCAAACAGTAACATTTCAAAGTAATCCCTTCTTTTTATTTTCACGACAACCCAGACATACAATCTATCACAATTCCTTCAGAATACTAATCAAAGATCTTTAAAAACTGCATTAACTCAAACGAAACATAACATCCCATTTTAACTCGTTGACATTAATCAAGATTACCTGAGGAATGATAACCAATATACAAATTTGAGCTTAATCTTCCATCGTCTTCACTTTTGCTGATGTCAACCCTTTCACGAAAACTAGAAAGGAATTATGTATAATAAAGCTATTTCAATTATTAACATCAAATCTTTGAACTATACTGAAACCACAACCATCAGATAAAGTAAAACCATAATGTTATAATAAGACTGACGTTTCAACCATATAGATAGAACAATACCTCCACATCAATAGTGCACTCCTAAATAGAAGAGGAAAATCGAATGTAGTTCTAGTAACAACCAGTATAGGAACACAACCTCTAAAAACCTAAAATCTGTATAAATGTACTTCTATGATCGAACTAGGAATCATAACCATAAGAGATGTAATTACTTCCGACCAATGAATATCCTTTACAAATGAACCATGTTTGATAGATAATGAAATCCAAGATGTGAAGCTATACTGAATTTCCTAGAATACAACCTGTATTGAATGATAAAAAGGTCGATGATATCCTAGAGAAAATCCAAAAGAAGAATATCGCCCATATGCACTGGAAACAGTTGTGATAGAGACAATGTAAATTGCATAAATGTAATTCAGAGCATCAACCAGTAGAAGTAGAAAATAACATTATATGAGTCTTATCATCAAGTCTTCTATCGAACATAATGGATTAGAAAACCAAAGAAAGATAGAATGATGTCGATCATGAATCAACCAGACTAACAATAATTTCGCCTAATATTATGATTAGCCAGTCTTTCTATATGATAAGATTCACATTTGAAAATGAACAGTTACATATATCTCTGAGAATAAAAGAACATATAGAATACTCATAGGAGATCGCTGTAAAATACTCAACTATAATAGCTGCATTAAAATATCTTTGCAATTCAAATAATATTCCACTGCCTACTATAGTCATTAATAATCCCACATTTTCTCATTCACTAAAGAAATCAATTCAAAATAAATTCCAGTTCACTTGTTCTTTAGATACCATACCTAAATAAATCGATTTGTCAAGATAACTTCTTCTTTAAATGTGACATTGCGTAATCTGAATGATCTTCAAAAAAATCTGATATCTTTTCTAAAACCATCTTTACTTGCTAACCCATTCTCAACTCTGACCGCATTACTAATCATTCAGCCATTGAACTCTTCAGTTTCATA
Organism: Gossypium raimondii; assembly: GCF_025698545.1. Lineage (NCBI taxonomy): Eukaryota > Viridiplantae > Streptophyta > Magnoliopsida > Malvales > Malvaceae > Gossypium > Gossypium raimondii. The sequence continues at coordinate 15,430,260 of NC_068577.1, forward strand.
CTTGTGAACTTAATCAATATAAATCTTATGAATTTCATTATATAAGACGTACAGGTGAGGGGGTGAAGGTCGTAAAGCCTCAAAATTTGACTCCTATATATACACACATATAACATAGCATTTATCATCAACGTAATATTATGAACTTTTATTCATATCTTTATGAGTTTTGACTCATCATAAGCAATAATTTTTACTAAGATACTCAAGTATCGCTTTCAGCATTATCAGAATTAGCTCGATTGGAAAGCATCTCTGTCTAAAATGAAACAAATCACATTAGCGTCGGGAGATATCAGACTATCACAGGTTATATAATGGCATGTATTTCTAGACTTCAGACATACTACGTTTAGTCCAAAAAGAAACTAAGTTGTAGCTCTGATACCAATAAATGTAACACCCCTAACCTGTATACGTCGTCGGAATAGGGTTGCAAAGCATTATCAGAGGTTGCATTTCAGAACTATCAAAAATTTTAAAACATTTAATTCATATCATCAATCACAAAAAAACCAATCAATAACATACATATTGTCCCTTATATGAGCCTTCAATTCCCTAAAAACATATTAGAAATAAATCGGGATTAAATCAGAAACATTTAGAAATTTCAGGGAAAAGATGAAAATTTACAAACGCAGGGGTCACACCGCCAAGAGACACGCCCGTATCTTAGGCCGTGTAGGCATTTGAGATAGGGACATTCGGTCGTGTCCCAGCCCGTGTCCATGCCCGTCTAACTCACTGACTTGGGTCACACGGCTAAACCACACGACTGCGTGCCAAGCCGTGTACCCTTCAAAATAACCTCACATGCCGGTGTGCCAGACCGTGTGCTAGGCTGTGTAAAACTGACTTACAACCCTTTGAAAACTACAGGGGACACACGGCCGTGTTACCTGGCCATGTGCCACACACGGCTGAGACACACGTCTGTGTCTCTGCTCGTGTGGACGAAAATAGGCTATTTTACAAGCCATTTTCTCACTTTTTTCAACATGTACCTATAATCCCTTTTGTACATATACGTAAGCCCTCAAAAAGCACCAAAACCATGCATAATCAAGCCAAACACATATGGTACAATAACATTCAACCAATATGCCCAAAGGTACCTTAAATGACAAAATTAAAACATGTATAACCATGTATTCAATTTGGCCAAAATAATTTATTAACTTCTAACTAAGTTTGCATAATTACACAACATGTAAATCACTTACCAAAACATACCATTTGGTACCAACTGTACCACATAATTATTAGTATCAAAATACATATATGCTTATTATGGCAAAACACCAATTCACAACAAGTTATATGTCATATCTAATGTGCACATTCATCTACTTTTCTATCTACCATCATTTAACCATAACAATCCATATATCAAACATTACAAGACTACTTATATACACCTTATAATATATATCTCATTTTACCAACACAAGGCCAAAAGGCAAACTAACCAAATGATCATTTTCACAATCAAAACACATGGGCTAACATTAGCCAAAATACCTATACATGCCATTATAACCTTAACCAAGACATCAACATCTACCGATATAATTGCTGGATAGTGTAATAAATCTCTAATAACATTCAACCAATAGCTTGGCACTTGCCTAAGCATCAAACAACAATATATGTTAGCTTACTTGAACATATTTCATATAAATTCAACATTTGATAATCTTATTTTCTCAACATGTCACACCTGAGTTTATTACTCGTCTCCACTTGCATAATTTCCATGTATCAACATATCAAAGATATTCATATATGTACATGTCATGATACATATCATTCTCTTACCGTTTCTTTATATATAGATCATCCATTTCAATATATCAATATATCATGTACCATCCTTTCCATTTATTTCATATTTATATACCTGTATTAGTTCGTATTGAACTCATATCGTCTCGTAACAGAACATTTCCCGTTGAACCACTAGAATAATATCGGATATGCGAGAATTTCACATACTATGTGCCAACATATGGTCAAAACCACTACTCTCTCATATCTCATATCAGTGCTCTCTTTCAAGCCATAAATGGGTTTGCTCACACAAGCTGTCAAGTAACTGAAACAAATGTTGAAAACTCAGCCATTGGTAGGACGTACAAGACTAGCACCCTAAACATGGTAACCCCTAATGACATTTCATTTGTATCCTAAATATTCCTAAGGTTCAAATTGGTCTCGATAGTCATTGTACGTTGTTGAATTTTCCTCGTTTCATTATAAGCTAAATTGTATAATAACACATATATATCGATAAATTTTCAATAAAATTCATATAATACATTCAATTTAATCAACAATATACATAGAATAGTTCATATGAACTTACCTGGCTAAATTGCAGCAATACCAAAGTTCAGGGACATTTTGGTAATTTTCCATTTTCCTCAATTTTCTACCCGATCTTGATCTAAATTAATGATTTCATTCAATATATTAATTTAGACAATAAAACAATTCATTTCACACAATTTGGTCATTTTTGACATTTTTACAAAATTGCCCCTAAAATTTTTACTTTTATTCAATTTAGTCCCTGAGCCCAAAACATGCAAATTAACCATTTTTACCCAGAATTGAGCTTAGCCAAATGTTAATGTTATCCAAAATATCCCATTTATGCAATAATTTCACATTAAATCTTTGTACTTTTATTAATTTAACAAATTTGTCCCTAATTAAAATTATTCATTAAAATCACTTAACAAAATACTTTTAAATGTAAACCAACATTCCAAATTCATCATCTAACATAAAAAAAACACAAGATTCATCAATGGCAACATTCAAAATCTTTAACAGTTTCAAAATCGAAGGTACGGGCTAGCTGGACCTAGTTGCAACGATCTCAAAAATATAAAAATTACAAGACACAGATAGTTTAGGGGCTTACAGGCTAAGGATTTATTTTGCTGATATTTTCAAGCTTCCATGGCTCTTACTAGTGCCAAGTCATGCACATCCACTATCACCTTTAATGGCCCATTTACCATATAAAGACTTCCACTTTAAAGTTCTATAGCTATTTAATACCTTTAGCTTATAGAACACAACTTATGCAAGTTACGCGATTTAGTCCTTTTTGCTTAATTGAATGAAAACATTTCAAAGCCATAATAACCACAAGACATAAAGAAACTCAATAAAACTTTGAAAGAAATTAAAATGAGATATTCGATCTTAATGAAGATCCACTTCCGAGTTGATTTTGATGGTGTTCTTCGAGTGTTTTCTTCGATATTCTCTAATTGGCCCCTTATGTCTTCTTCTAATGGGTATTTATAGACTTTAGAATGCTCAGAAAGCCTAAAAATTAAGTTTTTCCACGTGTTCGGGAAGCAAGGTCTGAAATCGGCACGGGCTAGTACATAGGCATGTGTTTAGCCCATGTGGCTCACACAGGCATGTGTCCAGCTCGTGTGGAAATGCCCAAACCGTGTGGCTCTTGAAAACAGCTCTCGTTTTTCGTTCCTTTCACTCCCAATTATTCTTTAAGTATAGAAACATGAATTTAAAGGATTAGGAGCATCAAATTCACTAATTTTCATAATTAATCATCCAAAAACGCATCAAGATTGAGATTAAAATATGTTACTTTTATAGCGTATCAAATATCCCCACACTTAAGCATTTGCTTGTCCTTAAGAAAAATCTTCAACTCAAATTAAAATTAATCTTTCTCAACTTGTAATTCCCATAAATAATGTCTCAAAATAATTCAAAAATAATCTTGCATTGGCAATTCAACTAAAAGAGCACTAAAGTCTCAAACAATCCAAGCTAACATTTTCAAACACGAAAACATAGGTGTCTCCCCTTATCTAAGTAATTACCTTTAATTCAAAATCGACAAGAATCGACATCCTCACTAAAGATTCACTCAAATTACTCAAAGTGTTTAAGGCTCAATAATATGCACTCAATAATCGAATAAGAAATGTCATTACCATAGGCTTGCATGAATTTCAAATCTCCACCACTATAAAATGAGATGATATACAAATCAAAAAGTCTTTAAGAGGTTGTAACAAGGCTTAAGTTAAAGGTATGGAGAAAGACTAGAAAAGTTGGTTATAATCGAGATCGAATTGATAAATTACCAAACTAGAAAAAAAAATAAACAAATGCTGAATTAAAAATAAGTGCATAAATCAAGAACTATTCAAGAATAAAAATGAGCTTCTTCTCAAAATATGAATTTAATTGTTCAAGCTTATTCAACATAAAACTAAATAATAATCAATATTTTTCTTTCTCTTTTATTTATCTAGAACAATCAAAAATAATTTGTTAAAATAATTTAAAAATAAGATTTTTGTTTGAATTTTAATAGAACCAACCTAATATGTTCATTCTAAACAAGCATTTTAATTTTAATTTTTTAATTTCAACAATAAAATTCTTGTTTTTTTCTTTTGTTTAAAATTTCATGTATTTTTTTATAATTTTTATGTGTTAATTACTAAAATGCACATCTACAATGAATCTAAACAATGAATATCTAAGTCTTGTTGAATTTGGACACCTATTTATTCAAATGCATTTTGAATGTGATTTTTCAATGTTGTAAGAACCAAACTAATAATTGAATTGGCCAAATCATTGAGTCCTATTCAAACAATTGAACTTCTAGTTCGACCGTTATAAAATAATAAATTCAAAAAATAAAAATAGAAAAATTCAATGTTGTAAGAACCAAATTGGTCATCAAACAAGTCAAACAATTTATTCTCGGTTTAATAGTTATAAAATTAAATTTTCAAAAATTCATAAAAACTCAAAATGTAAGAAACATAAATAAATAATTATATAAACAAAAACATTCATTTATAAATTATAACAACAAAATCAAATATTTAAACTAACTTAAATCTCGATCAAATAGTTTTTAAACTAGTCCTTTACACAATTCAATCGGTTTTGCATTGGTTCACTCCCCCTCCAACTTTATTGTGGTGCCCCAAACCCAGCCAAGAGGGTTCGACCCAAATCCGAAACATCAAATTAGCCACTTACATGACTTTCCTTATTGACCACCAAAACGCACCACGTAATACATGCATAATATTCAATTCATCTAGAAATATAACACACAAAATCCTAAAACATCTTCGTCTATCACAATACAATAAAATAACAACAGGGGTAAAAGTGTCATTTTACAATTATCGTGCAAAAAAATATCATAAATCATCCAATTAAACCTACCTATAGTCAAGACACCTTATTTAATACTATGTTTGAAAATTTTAGTTCAAAATGATAAGTAAAACTCGTTTAATTTTTAAACAAAGTTTAAATGACTAAATCGTAAGATTTAGAAAATATTCAGAAAATCATTTTAAAAATTAAGAGTAAATATATGAAATTTACCACATAACACTTAATCATGCAAATTTTCAAGTAATTTTATAGCATTTAAGAACTCCAATTTGATTTTGTAAAACTTAGGACTAAATTGCAAGGATAACAAAACATGCCTAAACACAAAGCTTACCAAGTCGTGACGACGCGATTACTCATGTCACAACATCACCCGGAAGGGGAATTTCATCCCAACGATGCGATAAATGGTGTCTCGACGACGATCCCTCATCACAACGTCTTTTATGGTTTGTCACGACGTCGATTGCAACATTTGTAGAAAAATTGCAGCAACTTCCATATGACACTTTGACACCAAACTAGACAAACCATTTCGCATTTTCATGCCAATTTCCCTATTCTAACATATCATATAACATAAATAGATCACATAAATCATGGTCAAATACACAAGATAATACATTAACATACTTTGACATTCAATCCTATTATCTATGCTAGCATGCATTGCTAAAGTCCCAATTCAATCTACTCAACATACCAAATTTGCATATAAAGAATTTTCAAGTGCATTATAGGTCCATACCTTACCATCAGGTCATTTTTCATTTGTCCAAACATTCATCTATGTAACACCCCAAACCCGGCCTAGAAGTCTAAGCTGAATCTAGACGAGTTACACCAACATAGTAAAAACACACTTCTTACCAGAGTTTTAACTTTGAAAACCAGAAATTCATTTTAGTCAATTTAGATGATTTTGTATTTTTTTTATACTTGGCAGATACTGACGAGGTTATAAAAATAAAAATAAGATAAGTCCAAAACATATTACAAATCCAAAGGATTAAATTGTAGTTATCTTAGTGCAAAAAAATTTGAGCTCCTGCACGCCGTCTGATCCTAAATCAGATGTCTTCTTGACAGATAAAAGTAAGACAAAGGATGAGTCACCAAGTACCGCGTATAACCAAACTCAAATACAAATAAATAGAACATAATATATAAATTGTAGTAACGCAAGCATTTGATAACAGTTGTATAACCAGTATGGAACAAATCTAGAGTATCATAGGGATTTCAATAGAGCCAATACAGCAGAACAAAGCAAAACAAAATAGAGTAGAACAACGTAATTCAATCAGAATAGAATCGAATAGAGCAGAACAGAACAAAATGGAACAGAGCAGAGCAATATTGAACAGAACAGAACAGAACGGAGTAGAGCAAAACATAGCATAAATGTTGATGCAAATGAAATATTTTTCAAATACGTCAGAATGCATATTTATCAGAAACAATCTTCCCAAACTCTGTAACACACCAAAATAGAGTTCTCCCCCAAACTCATCCATCCAAAACACACCAATAAATTCATCCTAAGTTGCCTGGCAATGATGACTCGCCACCCCAAGTTGCCCAGCAATGATAGGTTATCAATATGCAGTTAAACTGCCAATCAGATATATGTGGTCAAGCCACTATAGTACAGTCGAACTACCAGAATAGAAGTGTGGATAAAACACCAGATAACGCAGATCATTAAACTACCAGAAACTTCCTCCTTTTACATCAACCCAAGTCCCATGCAATGTGTCATGGCATGCATATGTAGAATCAGAGTACTGAGCATGTAAGTCATGCTACCTCTCAATAACAGAATTAGTAAATATGGGAGTCCATGTTTTGTAAAAAAGACTTATCAAACCTTAACATACCATATCAGATTTTCCATGAAGTCACATGTACGGTTATAAATCAGAATCAGTAACAATCAGTCTAACATGTTCAGATATCGTATATTCCTCATCAACAGAGTAGTGCAAAGGTGTACCAACAACTTAACAAAATACAAATCATACCTAATAATTCATACACATAGACAATAGCACATTATGTTCTAATAGATCCTACTCACTTAGGTTCAAACATAACAGATATACATACAGATCACAAGTTATTCATCATCAGTCTAACATGTTCAGATATCGCATATATCATCCAAATATCAGTCTTAGAGCATCAAATAGTCCTCTTATGATCAAAATCAGATCATAAATACATTGTGGAGGTTAGTGCTCATGTTGAGCAACACTCACGGCCTCAAAAATAATATTCAGATCCTATTCATATGCCACACAACCTAGACACATGGCCTGGGCACACGCTCATGTCGTCTACCCGTGTGGTTCTAAATCATAAACAGTGAGTTACACTGCCTGGAAACACGCCCATGTCCTTGCCCGTGTGCCTCACATGACCTGGGCACACGCCTATGTCGTTGCCCATGTGGTTCACATGGCCTAGGCACATGCCTATATCATTGCCCGTATGGCTCACACGGCCTGGGCATACGCCTATGTCCCTGGCCGTGTGGTTCTAAATCGTAAATAGCGAGTTACACGGCCTGGATACATGCCGATGTCCCTACCCATGTGGCTCACATAGCCTGAGTACACGCCCATGTCCCTGGCCGTATGGCTCACACGGTCTCATTTTTCGACGACAGAAAATGTTAAAAAAAGAGGTTTCGACACCCACCTGATACAAACTCGATGCAGGAGTAACAATGATGAATCTCGTCCCTAAATGACAAATAATTGCCCAACAAAATGATTAATTCGTAGTTAAATTGCTAAAAACTAACATTCCAAAATTGTAGTTATGTCGAAGAACTTTGATTCGAAATCTCAAAATGAAAACTAACGCTTACCCTCACACGAAGTCAATAGTACAAACTTAGAATGTTGAAAGAACGTTACTCTTGAGAAATTCATCTAACAAAGACTTACAAAAATCAGAATCCGTTCCAACGAAAAGAACTAAACATAACTTCAACCATCATCAAACTCAAACAAATAAACTTGACAAAGGGCACTTATATTTTGATCAAATATTACTTGACGTAACAATTATAGAAGGATTCAATGACAAAATAACAGAGCAGAAGAAAGAAGGAAAATAATATTGAACGGAGAGTAGCAAAAACAAAGAAACAAAAATAGAAGGAGAAGAGAACCTTCTAAATATCCCCTTTAGAAGTTAATTAACTTGTTTTCTTTAAAAATCCAAAAAAACAACTAAATTATGAAATGGTGGAAAATATTTCCCCATTGCGTGCACAGAGACTCAAACACAAGACTAGAGGATATACAAACGCTTAACCATTGAACCAATAGGCTCATTCTTGTCATTAGTTTATCGGAATTAGAACTTATCCTAGACGATCAAGAATAAGGGTTTGATAAATATAACAAAATTTCAAGGAACAAGGTTCGAACCCAAAACCTCTCACACATGACCAAAACACCTAACCATTGAACCAGATCAATTTCCTTGTCAAAAATTTCCAAAATCTAAACTCAAAATCGAAGGATGACCATACTTGGTTTTAAAACTCAATTTATTCTAACCCGATTTTTGTGATGTTACAATCCAGTCATTTAAGCATCTATAACCACAATTCACTAAGGCACATGCATGCTAATCAACATATAACCTAACCACTCATCTAGCATCATTCATGCAACACTCCAACTAATAAAAGAATCCAAACACCAATTATAAAAGTCCTTAAATAGCCCATGGAATTTCCATTTACAAACCAAACAAAACTAAAGTCTAATCCCTCAAAATTATCCCACATTGTCATCCTTTATTTTCCAAGAAAGCCATCTCAGATACACAATCAAGTAGCTTTGCCTTGGAATCACAAGCTTGCTCACTTCACTACTTCACTTAATCTATTTCTCTGCAAAAATAAACACAAGAGAGTGTGAGCTTAAGCAAGCTCAGTGAGTGCTCAAGACATTACAATAAACTAGAATATCAAGGTTTAAAAAGAAAACTAGAAAGCACATAACACTTATCACCATTAATCATTTAATTATGTTGATACATTGGCATCTTGTGATTATGAAATATGTATTAAAATACAACACATCGAATACTCGGATCTCTATCACTCCAATGACTCATAAAGTCTAACATGTCCCAAGTAAGCGTAGCATTAAGCTAACACTCTCCAACAAACCAAACATGTCCCAATGAATGGAGCTTAGCTATACATTCCCTTATCCCTCCAACATGTCCCAATATCAAAACATACATGAGTACTCAAATCCTATGGCATGTCAACTATATCCAATGATTTCAAGAGATCGCAAGGCCAATATATCCATATTACACATTCATCTTATGATTTATGCACACTTACATTTATCATGTTTATCATGATAAAAACACTTATCACATGCTCAAGTAATGCACTTTCAAGTGCAATCACTTTGCTCATTGTGCCACATACACTTTCATATAAGATGTGTGCATTAAACCAACTAATCAATAGGCATATTCTGACAAATTCACATCCATTTCTTTAACATATCACATACACATCTTATCAAAATTCATCATCATTTGCAAAATATTATAACTCAAGGAAGAGACACTTACTCTTGGAACTTAGAATAGGTGTTTAGGCTACCTAAGGTCCCTTTTAACATATTGATTTGTGCATTAATTATAACACACCAGATCACTCACCTTAATCAAGCTTTGCTTCAAACCCAAAACTCAAATAAGCTTGTGCTTGCCCTTATCCTTTCTTGTAGAGGCTCCCGATTGATTTGACACTTTGACATATCATGAACAACCACAAATTCATTCAAATAGAAGTAAAATCACAAATCCAAGCTTCTCATTCATAATATCAAAAATTAATTAGATTTATCAAAATAAGAGGTTTCATTACTTGATTTTCGTTTCTAAACCTTAAATAAGTTTCTAAAAATCCTAAATACCATTTAATTACATATCTAAATCACTAGTTTCATCTAATTATATGGATCTAACTTTTCTAAAAAATAAGCTTATAAGAACACATAAAAGGGAAAACATCCAATTCATTAAAATTCTTTGAGGATTTTTAAATTAAGTTTAAAAACATTTTAATTAAATCAAAATGAGTTGAAAATCACTTTAAAATAATAACTTAGCTTAGTATTACGAGATCTACCATTTTCAAGTCAAAATTGGTTTAAAATCATTAGATCTGTTGAAATCTTGATTAAATAAATTAAAACTCAAATTGAATTAACAACATACTTAGTTTAAGCATAAAAAGTCATAATGTTACCTCAATTTGAAGTAATCGACGAGTTTGGGATCAAATTCGACCAAAAACATGTTGAAGAACAATGGTGAGATTGCAAGAGAAAAGATGAATTTTCTTTAAATTGAAGGAGAAATTCGTGTTTGGAATGCTAGAAATTCTAAAAGGGTGAATCAATTTTGAGAGAAAAGCTTTAATTTGGTGTTTGAGAAATTTTTGAATGGGGTGAAAAATGAGAGGGAACGGACGATGAGGGTTGTTAAATAGGCAATTAATTTTTAAAAGTTGGGCAATTTCCCTTTTAACCACATCCAATTTCTTTTATTTTTCAAATCAATTTTTCTTTTCAGTTAAAACTCATTTTCTAAATTATTTTCAAATCCAATCTTATTTTTAAAAATCCGTTTTAAGCAAATAAATTCTCGAAAACCTATATTTTATCTCTTAACCTAAATTTTTAATTCTAATTATTTTAATATTTTATTTGTTCCTATTTATTTTAACAATTTAACCTAATTTCAATTTTCGACTCTCTAACTCTCGATTTACTGACCCAATTTTTGGGATGTGACATTTATAGTACCAATTGAACTAATTGGACCGATAATTCTCAGCTCAATCAATTCAATTGGCCAACTCAATCCGATTTTGACAACCATGAGAAAGAAATAAGAATAAGAAATAAACATAAATAAATAATAATATAAACATAAACATAAACAATCATTTTATAATTATTAATAATAAAATTAAATATTTAAACTAGTTTAAATCAGCTTCAAACAATTTTTAATTGGTTCTTTTATCTGATTCAATCACTTTTGTACTGATTTACTCCTCTAGTTTTATAAAATTGGTTGAATTAGTTGGATCACCGATTCTAAATTTAATCAATTAGTTCGTTTTAGTCTTGAAAATCATGGGTTTAATCAAAGAAAAATTACGGTTCTAACTCGTAGACAAAACAAATATTTTAGCTTAGCATTTGAGTTGAATTTGGTTCATGTATTTTTTACCCCACTTTCGTATTAAATTTGGTAATTAAATTCATTTGATCTTTAAATTCAGAATCCGTCAAAATTTGATAATGTAACCAGTGTTATAAGAATATGATTGAATCAGTTGATTGGACCAATTGAATTGAGAATCGATCAGTATAACGGTCCGAATAAAGAGGTCGAACCGGTTGAATAGAAAATTGCTTGAAATTGATAAAAATATCAAAAATTGAAACAAAAACAATTAGCTGAACAAGTTGAATCGGTTTAATAAACTTTTTTATATTTTTATTAATTTTTAATGAATAAACTATTATTTGGTCTAGCAATTGAACCGATCAAACACATTGAAGCAAGAACTAGTAGCCTAACCGATTGAACCACCAATCTGGTTATTAAAATATTGGGGTGATATTTTGAGATTGTATCATATCATCACTTGAAAATTTATATAATTTTTTAAAATTTTCAAGTGATAATGTAGCACAATCTCTCACATTATCAAACTTTTATGTTTTTCTAATTCAATGATAAAAATAGATCTAATTGTTAAGTTCAAGTGGTAAAGTAAATAAAAAATATTAAAATAAATCTAATTTTCAATTTAACCTTGTTTTTTTTTTAAAAAAAAACTAATAAATTTTAATTTCATCGATTTTTGATTTTTTTTAAAAATAATTTAATTTAATTTATTATATAAATATATTAATAAAAAATTATAATTATTGAGATTAATTTCATTTACGCCCTTGCTGACTTCTGAGCATGGAGACGCCTTCAATCATTAACATTTGAATCTTCCCATGACAGATCCGATGTTTCTTCTTTCCTTTTAGTTTACCTGTTTCGCCAACCTGTGTGCTCTTCTCCATATCTTTTACTCTTCCACTTGCTTCCTCTTTTTGATTGTTGATAAACATCAAGCTCCCTTAAAAGGTCCCATTCTTTTGAGCCGAATCTTTGCTTCTTTTCTTCTCTGTCGTGCCTCTTAAGGTAACCCCATTGAAACTTTTATACGAGTGGATATACTTCATCTTGTTTTAGTAAAACTCAATAGAATAATGCAAGTAGGCCATTACTTGTTATTTTATTGGTTTTCTGGATCTGTTTTTATGCATGCCTTTTAAGGGATCTGGTTCATTACAGCAGATAGTTTCTTTTCAAAATCCCAATGTCCTGCTGCTTCTTTTGATGTTATCTTTGCTCCTAAGTTAGTTTTCAATTAATGGTAGTGTGGTTTATTTTTCTTTTGGTGATTGGTTTCAGATATTTGGTAGGATGAGAGAATTGGGATTGATTTTATTGTCTGTTCTATTAATTTTTGCAACACTTGAAGTGGTTGCTTCACATGGAGATCAGCCTCTTTCAACTATTACCGTTCAAAGGGCAACTTTTGCTCTCCATTATCAAGCTTACATAAAAGTCTCACCTACCCTTCTTGGGTTGAAGGTAAAGCTTTTGTAGTTGCCAAGTTATCACCATTTCCTTTTGGGGGAAAAATGATTACTTCAGTTTATTCTTGATGGTAGTTGATTTAATGTCAACATTTCACCCATCAAGTAAAAAACGAACAAAAACCAAATAGATACTGCAAAACTGTTTATAAAACATTCGTGAGTATTGCAGGGTCAAAATACAGATTGGGTGACAGTGGAGTTCAGTTCTCCAAATCCATCAGTTGAGGATTGGATTGGAGTGTTTTCTCCTTCCAATTTCAGGTATAACTTGCCTAGTTCTCTCCAGCATATGTTTCCAACCATGTTTTCGTGTGACTATATGCGAAGTTCAATCTCGAAATTGACCTGTTTCTAAATTTGCAGCGCTTCTTCCTGTCCTGCTCCAGCTGATAATCCATGGGTAGAGCCTCCATTGTTGTGTTCAGCTCCTATTAAGGTTCATCCACTGCTTGCTTTGTCTTCTACTTTGATGAAAAATAGTTGCTCTTTGCTTTAAGTGGGGCAAGATGTAAATGATGTGAAGTTTAACTTTCTCACCTCCTCTTGCAGTATCAGTATGCAAACTACAGTACTCCAAAGTACAAAGAAACTGGAAAAGGCTCGTTGAAGCTTCAGTTGATTAACCAGAGATCTGATTTCTCTTTCGCGCTATTTTCCGGCGGTTTGTCAAATGTATGCTTATAATCATCTTTTCTCTATAGTATGCATATTCATTTGAAGATCAATTTGTCTCATTATAACACCAACCAAATAGTGGGGGATCCAACGATTGTACTGTGTTGGCTGCTAGTGCTCATTTTCATGAATTTTCTCAAGAAGCCTGTATGAGTACTAGGGCTACTTAATGGATTCAAACTTGATCATCCTATCCACTGTTCATTTATACGTTCCCTTTTTTGTTGATTATATTATAGCCAAAGGCTGTAGCGGTGTCGAATAAAGTTGCATTCTCAAATCCAAAAGCACCAGTTTACCCACGATTAGCTCAAGGAAAAGTATGGAATGAAGTAAGTCTAATTTCTCTCTACTTTCCGGCCAATTTGTATGTGAAACATAGAAGGACATAAAGGTTCTTATGCTGCTTGTATGTTGTATCGGATTCCAACATAAAACTTATTATTGTATTGCATTGCACCCTTTCTATAGACAAGCTATAGTATTGTGAGCAATTTTTTACATATCCTGCATATTACTATTTTGCTTTGGAGATAATACAACTGAAATCTGATTCCTAGATGACTGTTACATGGACCAGTGGATATGGGATTGGTGAAGCTGTACCTTTTGTTGAATGGGGTCCAAAAGGAGGACAGCCAATTCGTTCACCAGCTGGAACGCTTACTTTTGATAGGAACAGCATGTGTGGTGTGTAACCCATTAACCCACATTTTGCTTTGCGATGCATGTGATCTTAAAATGAATGTGATTCCCATGGAGCATTGAGAATTAGACATAAGTCGGTTAAAAGAACCATGATGTAAAAGAGAACCTATAAAACATTTCCAACATTAAGAAGAGGAGAAAGGATGATTTCAAGAGCTTGGGTTCATTTTTATGTTAGCATTAAATGTTTTCCCAGTTCTATCAAGTAGAGCTAGTGAGTTGACCGTTCTTATAATCTAGAATTTAGCTATGTCACAAATGATTTGATATCTATTTCTTCTGTGTATCCTTTTAGTCGATAAGACTTCTTCATGAAGTTCTTGCACAATAAGCTAAGATTATTTGCTGAAAACCAGAAATGCTTTGCCTGAGTTGTTTCTGAAGTTACAAAGGCATTTGATTTGTGTTATCATGTTAATGTGCTCAGGTGAACCTGCAAGAACAGTGGGATGGCGAGATCCCGGATTTATACACACCAGTTTTCTGAAGGAGTTGTGGCCCAACACATTGTATGTTACATTTCCTTATAGCTTCATGTACTAGATTCTGGCTATAAATGACACATGGGTATTGGAAATTCAATTACCATGAATCAATACTTTAGTTATATTCCATGAACTATTTCTAGAGTAAACCAATGATCAACTCGTGTTATACGTGCTGCTGAACTTTACTAATTGAACTTACAGGTACACCTATAAGCTTGGACATATTTTGTCCAATGGAACATATGTTTGGAGTCAAGAATACAAGTTTAGAGCATCTCCTTATCCTGGTCAAAATTCTTTACAACGGGTCGTCATTTTTGGAGACATGGGAAAGGTTTGAACTTTTTACACTGCATGCTCAGAAATGGCATAACGTTGCAACATTTTAATCGAAGAAATGAAAAGAAGAAAAGGTCATTTGTATCTTCAGCCCTAAGTTTTCCACCAATAAACAATTTCCATGATACACTGCAGGCTGAAGCTGATGGTTCCAATGAGTACAATGATTTCCAGCATGGCTCTCTAAACACTACAAAGCAGCTTATTAGAGACTTGAATAACATCGATATAGCCTTCCTAATTGGAGACATATGTTATGCGAATGGGTACCTTTCACAATGGGACCAATTTACTGCACAAGTTGAGCCGATTGCTTCAACCGTTCCTTTCATGATTGCAAGGTCTGCCATAACATACCTGGTGTACTTGTTTGATCATATGTATATATTTATATATCGGTATATTGTCGGCTTCGTCTTAAATGGAAATTGGTGGTTTTTACTTTCAGTGGTAACCATGAGCGTGACTGGCCGGGAAGTGGATCCTTCTACGGGAACAAGGATTCCGGGGGAGAATGTGGCGTGTTGGCGGAGACTATGTTTTATGTCCCTACTGAAAACAGAGCAAAGTTCTGGTATAGGAATTTTTTTTACAATATCATATATGTTCAGTTTTCCTCTTTCTAAGCTACTGTGACTTGTTTGTGTATTATGTTCGAAGATATGCATGGGAATTGATCTAAAAGTTGGTAATTCTAACAGGTACTCCACGGACTACGGCATGTTCCGGTTCTGTGTAGCTGACACGGAACATGATTGGAGGGAAGGGACAGAGCAATATCAATTCATCGAGCACTGCCTTGCATCTGTTGATAGACAAAAGCAACCGTGGCTGATTTTCCTTGCACATAGAGTGTTGGGTTATTCTTCTGCAACCTTTTACGCTGATACGGGATCTTTTGGGGAACCAATGGGAAGGGAGAGCCTCCAAAAACTTTGGCAGAAGTACAAAGTTGACATTGCCATCTATGGCCATGCACACCACTATGAACGTACATGTCCGATTTACCAGGTACGTCAAGTTCTTCACATGGTGATGAAACTGTTAAGCATGCACTAATTTACTGCATCGAATGCGGTTATCTTCGTTATGTTCTTCTTGAGCGTTCTGAAGTAGTATCTTTAAAGTAGTGATCTAATATGAACTTCAACTCTTCGATTGCTCACCATTGGATTGATCATTGCTGCTGCAGAATATATGCACCAACAAGGAGAAACAACATTACAAAGGCGCCATGAACGGGACGATACATGTGGTTGCCGGTGGCGGAGGAGCAGGCCTCGCAGAATTTACAACCCTAAACACCAAATGGAGTTTCTTCAAAGACTACGATTATGGATTCGTAAAACTCACGGTGTTTGACCATTCGAGCCTCTTATTCGAATACAAGAAGAGCAGTGATGGAAAAGTGTATGATTCTTTCACAATATCCCGGAACTATAGGGACATCTTGGCTTGCACTGTTGATAGCTGCCCAAGTACAACCCTTGCCTCATAATCTAAATTAAAACACAGATTTTCCTTTCCTTGATATTAATAAAACTATTTTCCACACTAAACTTTTGCATTTCTGGTTTAATAGTTTAAGCTCCTAAATTATTACCTGTATATTTTGATTCTAAAAGGGTTTATGCACCATATAATTTTTTAAAAATTATATAGAGTTAATTATAGTAGACATTGATTACTAAATTTCATGATATTATAATTCAATCTTTAAGTTATTAATATTGAATCAATCAAATATGGTTATTAACTTAGTTTAATTTCATAGTTAAATAACCATTCGAATCTTAGTGTTAAACAAAACAATCATTATTAATGAAGATCTAAGCTACTTAACAAATTTAAAATTTTCATAGTTAAATAACCGTTCGAATCTTAGTGTTAAACAAAACAATCATTATTAATGAAGATCTAAGCTACTTAACAAATTTAAAATTTTATTCATATATTTTAAATATGCTCAAAGCATATCTAAGTTAAAATTTAATGACTAAATTGATGGACACTTGATTCATACAATACTAATATTTTAATTACTTGGAATGATAAAGTTTGGCAACTAACTAGAATATGAGCCATAGTTCGGGCACATCTAACAGTATTAACCCAATTATATACATTTGATACAATTCTTATTACTACCCATACTCCAAATCTTTAAATAAAAATAATTATATATATTTAAGCACCTTCAAACCTAATTCCTAATTATTGCTACAAGTGAGTGATTGAGCTAAACTGAATCCTTCCAACTATACGTTTTATTTAAAAGTGTCAAGTCTTAAATAGTAAATGTTACATATTATTTTTTAATAAATAATTTTCATTATTTTACTACAACTTAAAGAGGTAGATGATGCATTTCCTTATTTCTAAAACAAAATATTTTTTATTATTTTACTACATTGCAAATAAGTGCTTTTTTTTTTTTGAAGAAATACTCAAAAGAAATAATTATTTACAAAAATGACTTAAATGAAAAATCATGTACGAGAATGACCTGAAGTCTATAGTGTTCGCCAGTGTTGCCAGACCCACTGGCCACACCTCCCCCCAATGATGACCTAATAATTGCATTTTAAAATAAAAGAAATAATTTTTTTGGGTGTTGCCACTGGACAAGCGGCACTAGTATGTATATTTCAAAATACCCATAAAAATACGGATATTCAGGGAGGGGGAAAAAGAAAAAAAATTTAATAGGTGCCATTAATCTCTCAAGCGGCACTGGAGAAATTTTTAAAAAAATATTTTGTTAGATTGAAAAAAAAAAGAAATTTGGTAGGAATTTTTTGGTGCCGCCAGACCGGTGTCGAATGGTTAAAAAATTATTTTTTTTGGTGTCGTCCAATTGTCTAGCAGCACCGATGTTAGAGAAAACTGAAATGTTTTGGGCGCTGCCAAGCTGTCACCCGACACCAATTCCAAACACAATATACTTGCCCCCAGCAATTCGACCAAATTTGAATCAGTTTTGTTTAATGTTGAAATTTTCTTAATCTGTTAAATAGAGAAAAAGAAAGAAAGAAAGATTTGTGTTTAGTAGAAGAAGAAAGATTGTATCAAAGATGAATAACCAATTTTTAGTATACGTTAAATTCAAGGGAGTAATTTTACAAACAGCAGTTGATGTTATATTTAAAGCTCATCAAAAAGTTGGGATGATATTTAATAAGAAAGTAAAGGTCAAAAAAATGAAAAAAAAAAGTGTCAAAATAGCTCTCCGTTGTGGGAGGATGATGTCCAGGCTATTCTACAAATTTCCAGTTTCTTCAAATCCCTACAAATATGAGGAGATGAAAGTTGTAGATAATGATGACTTTTGGCTTGAGTATCGCTACTTTTCTTTCATTATCGATACCAACATAAAAATCGATGCCAAAAAGGCATTCTGTTTTAGAATTTTTCAATTTCAAGCTCCAGGTATTGATACCTTGGGTAAATTTTTGGACAAAACACTTGGAAAACTTGCTAAAAACTCCCTGCACTATTTTTAAACCATTTCAAAGTTTAAAACCAATTCAAAACAGTCCTAAATCAACCTCATTTAACAAATATTATCGATGCATGTATGCATTTAGATTTTAATAATTCAATTCAAATATCACTCAAGTTGCTTATTAGACATCAAAATAAGTAAAGTTTTCATAACTTATATTTTAGTCCCTATTACTTGGAACACACTAGATTTTCCTAAGTACATGTCATTCTATTCCAAAATATAAACCATACTATCTTGGAACTTGGAGATATGATGAGATGGATGTCCACGATCTCAAATACGACTCTTCACACACCACTGTACCTATGCATTGAAAGTAAATGCGTTAAGTTTGTGAAGACTTAGTAAGTACCCATGATATTCAAAATCTATTAAATTCATTAATTCTTAATATTTCATTTATTTGTTTACCTTCCTATTACATCTCAATTTCTTATTATCATATTTATTTGTCACTTTTTACTTATTTCACAATTTAGTTCTTAAGTCCTGAATTCAACCCATAAGAATTTACTACTTTTTACTACACAAATCATATTTCAACATTTGGTATAAATTTAAATAATTTTATCACAAAATTTATCTTTTCTTTTACAAAATACTTTTACACATTTATCTTCCCTTCCTTATCGTCCTCATATTCCCTTGGACATATTCAATTTACTTATATTTTCACTTTTTAGATTCAATATTTCAATCATCAATAAGTTATTATACTTTTGCTTATAATGAAAACTATTTGCTTTTTTAACAGAGGTCTAGTAGACTAAACAGAACACTTTGGATATACGGAACTAATACAGAGGTGCACTAAAATGCACTAATAGAATATTAGGCACCAAAGTCCAAATCACTAAGCATCGAAGTGCAAAACAGTAGGCACCAAAGTGCAAAACAGTAAGTGCTAAAGCGCAAGACGATAAGCAAGCTAAAATTTCCTTAATGGCATGCCATCTATATCCCAATAGTTTTTATCTCGTCTACTTGGGCAAATCATATAATGCACTCATATCACTTTTACACTTTTCACAATTTAATCATTGTAACAATATTTAGTATAATTATGCCTTCCAATTTCAATAACACATGTAATTTGTCTTCATATTTAATAATCTTTCATAACTCACTAATAATTCTTATTATACATCTCTCATAACACTTTTACATACTTTATAATTTAGTCCTTATTACAACATTTCATGTAACAATATCTTTCTCTTTCAATAACATATATAGCATATCTCAATACTATTTATTATTTCCATAATTCACCACAATATCTATTTTCATATATTAAGTGTTATGCACTTCACTTTTACTATTTCTAACATAAATTTTCTCAAATTCACGATATTGCCCCTAATTTCCACAACTTAGAAATAATTGTAGTTTGAGATACAATATTCATATATTCTTTTATTTTCAACATATCCTTTATTTATCAATATTTTCTTGTAAACTTTAGAACTTTTCAATTTAGCAGCCTTTTGACATAAAAGTCCCTATTCACTATTTAATCATAGTAAATAAATTTTCTTTCTTATTTCATTTAATTCACATGGTTAATCCCAATATCTTATTTTACACACCCAATTTATATGTATTTCACTTATAACCACTTATAATTTTAAGTCTTTCAATTTAATCCTTGTTTCCATGAAATTTCATATTTTTCCATAGTTTCACTTATTCAATACTTTGTGTATTTTTCACTATTACATAGCACATCTATTATATATATTTCTATTATAATTTCCTCTTTCTTATGTTAAATCATTTCATATCTTTTTCACTAACTTACTAAATATTTCACTAAGTTCACATTATAATCCTTAAATATCAAGAAAGTCCATGGGTACTTACCTCTTTTCTATCCAAAATCACTTGTTATTCTATTCTCTTTATCATTTAATCCACTTTCTCAATTCTTCCTTCATCAACATGTCAAAAACATAATGCTTTTCATAAGAAATCTTGACTTTAATATCATTTCCATATTTTTCTATTACTACTAACTTGAAAACAACATAAAAGCTTAACATCCATACCTTGTTCTCTTGAAACCAAACTTTAACATGACTTTCTCTCTTCTCCAACTTCTAGTTTCTTGAATCTAACTTGATATTTCTAGGTCTCCATATTCTCCTTTATCATTTTTCTCTCTTGGTGGCTGTGAAAATTCTTTTGATTTCTAGGTGAAAATGATGAATTTTTGTTGAGAGGGTCAATTTGTAATGAAAGCAAAATTCTCTTGATGTGTGTTTTCCGTACTAACTTAAAATATGACTAAGGCAAGCGCACCTATCGAACAATATTATAGCTACAGTGAGTAGAGATATCGTATCCACGAGGACTAACATTATTAATAATTATAGTTTTCTTATTATTTAGGCGACAATTTGGAGTAATGAGTTTTAATCTAAAATCACTAAACTAATTTAACTAAGAACGCAACAGAGAACGAATCAAGAACATAATTGAAAGATAACCAATGAGAGAGACAATACCCAGGAAAGAATCCACCTAGGCTCATTCTATTATTATTAATTTGATTTAAACGATTTATTCACTTGGTGTCTTGATCCGTAGAAATCCCTAAATTATGCTAATATCTCTTTCTAGTATAACACCCCTTATCCGAGACCGTTTCCGGAGTCGAGCACGAGGCATTACTTAGCTTATCTTACTAATTCGGAGCATAAAAACTTGTTTTGAAAATTAATTTCACTATTTACAGCAAATCTGTCCAATCACGCAGCAGTTACTAAATTGATTATAACTCGAGCTACGGGACTCAAAATTTAATTCCGTAAATTTTCCCTGAAACTAGACTCAAATATATCCCTACCATAAAATTTTTAGAATTTTTGGTTTGGCCAATTAGTACAGTTTATTAGTTAAATTCTCCCCTGTTTCACCACTTTACTGTCCTGACCTCTTGCCACTAAAAATAAGTTTTCTCACTGTAGGATTTTTATATGAAGTTCTAACTTTTTTTTTACAATTTTTGTAAATCTATACATATAAACTATAACTCATAACCATTTTTGTACAATTTTTAATGATTTTCTAAACTCAGAACAGGGGACTCCAAAAACAGATCTGACCCTGTCTCACTAAAATTCACATATCTCAAAATATAAAATTCCTTTTGTTAAACCGTTAATTTTCCATGAAAATATACTCAATAAGCTTTCAATATATATATCATTAATCTTCTAACTCATTATATACTATCCTAGGTTATTTTTCAAAGTCACGTCACTGTGCTGCCTGAATTCTGTTTCTTTGCAAAATTTTACCCCTTTCATGATTTCCATGCATAATTTATCACCTAGAATCTTATAACAACAAACACCTTCATACTTAACCATTTTAATAACCATTCATCATCAAATACTTACACACCATTCTTTAGCAAAATCATAATTACAAACATGCAAAATAACTAAATCCCTATACATGCCATAACTCAAACGTGTTTCATCATAAAATACCGAGCAGTTGTGGTTGATAGTGTGGACAATCTCTGACTTCTTTAGGATCCTTGAAGTAGCTTTGCAATACTATAAGAGAAAGAGAAATAAAAGAAGTAAGCATAAAGCTTAGTAAGTTTACTAGCAAATAAATAACAACATTAAACACAAATAATTAAATTCAAGTGTCTATATCTCTAGTTTACTCTTTAGTTAATCTCATTCTTGTTTTCTTTCTTGTTTACTTAGTATACTTGTGTGCATAACTTACTCTTCTCTTGTTGCATCGTTGAATATAAATTGTTAATTTAATAATTTCTTAACTCTTATAACTCATCTAAGCTTGTCATTTTTTCTTTTAACTGAACTTTCATGTATATGATTCGTTTACTAGCCCGTTGAGCCACATTGGAATAATAAGGATACTTGGGTCTCTTCTAATCATAACATGCCAAAGCCATGTCCCAGACATGGTCTTACATGGGATGTTCTCATATCGGTGCCCATGCCATGTCCCAGACATGGTCTTACGGGGGACCTCTCATCTCGATGCCAACGCCATGTCCCAGACATGGTCTTACATGTGACCTCTCATGATCTCAAGGATGCCAATGCCATGTCCCAGATATGGTCTTACATGGGATCTCTTTACCCAAATGTCATGACATTTGTATCCAATACATTCTTCATGTTTCAATGGGGCCTTTTAACACTGATTCTCTATCATCTCATACTTGAGTTAGCATTAAATAATTTCATAAAATAAATATATAATTGTTGGAAATTAACAGCATTAAGAATAATTATTCAAGTATTGCATTTATTTACCGTAAACTTACCTCGGTACCAAATATAGCCCAATTCACCAACTTAGTCTTCAACTTTATTCTTCCCTTTGTCTAACCTCGAGTTTCATTCTTCTTGATCTAAAATAGCAAATTTAATTTATTTAATACTCACATTCATCAAAAAATCCCTCGACTCTAACTTTTTCAAAATTATGATTTTGCCCCTAAACTTTTACATAATTACATTTTTGCCCCAAGGCTCGGAAATTAAATTTCATATCTTATTCTTATGTTTTATAACATTCTGAACATTTTTCTGTTCTATGACAACATCAAATTCCCACTCTAACATGTATTTATGAACATTAGGTATTTTACCGATTATGGGGTTTTACTCGTTTTCGCTTAAAATCGACTAGCAAAAGTTGTTTAACATAATTTATAGCTTCATATTCTATCATAAAACATCAAAATAAACACTTTTCACCTATGGGTATTTTTCCAAATATAAACCCTAGGTTAAATTATTGCTAGAATAAGCTAAATTAAGCTACCGGGATCTCAAAAACGTAATGAACATTAAAAATGGGACTTAGAATCACTTACTATGAAGATTTGAACCTTGAAAAACCCTAAATATGGCTTCCCCTTTGCTGATTTCGTTCACTATGAAGAAGATGATATTTTTGGCCATCTTTTTCCCTTTTTAATTCTTTTTATTACTAGATTACCAAATTGCCCCTAATTTAAAAATTTCCTATTTCACTTATCTCATGTTCACTTTTTGTCTACCAACTTAACCAATGGTCTAATTACCATATAAGGACCTCTAATTTAAAGTTTCATAACAATTGGACACCTCTAACATGTAGAACTCAACTTTTGCACTTTTTACAATTTAGTCCTTTTGACTAAATTGAGTGCCCAAACGTCAAAATTTTCAAACGAAATTTTCACGAAATCATTTTGTGAAATCGTAGACCATAAAAATATAAGAAAAATAAATTTCTCCTCATTAGATTTGTGGTCCCAAAACCACTGTTCCGATAACCTTGAATTTAGGCCATTACAACTAGAGTAGAAGCAACTAACTCTAAGTTGATTAATTGAAATCTCTTTCTAATTAAAACCCCTATTGTCGCATTAACTCGATTTATGGATTCCCCTATTAGATTTGACTCTAATCCGGTAGATTTATGTTGTCCTATTTCTAGGATTGCATGAAACTCCACTCAATTGTGCTGGATCTACTCTTAAAAAATGACTTTTGCTCCACTGAATTAAGCACATTAAACATTAATTAATATCCCAGAAATATTAAAACAAGAAATAAGCACACATAATTGAGAACAAGAATCAAGTATTTATCATATAAAAATAAAAATTAAATAATAGAATTCGTCATAGGTTTCATCCTCCCTAGGTATCCGGGGAATTAGTTCATAATTTTGAATAAAAACATCTTAAAGTAAAAAAAAAAACCACAAGAAACAAAGAAACTCATAAAAACTTCAAAAGAAATTAAAAGGAGGTCTTCGATCTTGATGGAATTTTGCTTCAGAAGTGGCTCCAATGGTTTTCCTTAAGTGTTTTCTTCGATTTTGTTTGATGGCCCCCCTCATATCTCTTCTTCTATTTGGTATTTATAGACTTTAGAATGCCCAGAAAGCCTAAAAATTGTGTTTTTTTGCGTGTTTGGGAAGAAAGGTGCAAAATCGATACAGGCTGGCACATAGGCATGTGTCTAGACAATATGGCTCACATGGACATGTGCCTAACCCGTATGGCTCTTGAAATCTGCTCTTTTTCTCCCATTTTCACTCATTTTTTGCTCCTTCTACTCCCAAATGCTTACCTAAGTATAAGAACATGAATTCAAAGGATTAGGAGCATCAAATTCACCTATTTGCATAAATAATCATCCAAAAATGCATTAAGAATGAGATTAAATCATTTATCAAATATCCCCACACTTAAGCGTTTACTTGTCCTCAAGCAAAATCCTCAACTCAAATTATAATTAATCTTTCTCAACTTGTAATTCTCATCAATAATGTTTCGAAATAATTCACAAATAACCATGCATTGCCTATTCAACTAAAAGAGCATTAAAGATTCAAACAATCCAATTCGAAAATTTTGAAAGCACGAAAACATGGGTATCTCCCCTTATCTAAGTAATTACCTTTAATTCAAAATCGAAAAGAATTGACATCCTCACTAAAAATTCACTCAAATCACTCAAAGTGTTAAAGGTTCAAGAATAAGCACTCAACAGTCGAACAAGAAATGTCATTACCATAAGCTTGTTTGAAAATCAAATCTCCACCAGTATAAAATGATATGACACACTAGTTAAAAGGTCTTTAAGAGGTTGTAATGGGGATTAGGTTAAGGGTGTAGAGAAAGGCAAGAAAAGTTGGTCATAATCGAGATCGAATTCATAAATTACCAAACTAGAAAAAATAAACAAATGTTGAATTAAAAACAAGTGCATCAGTCAAGAGTTTTCAAGAGCAAAAACTAGCTTCTTCTCAAAATATGAATTTAACTGTTCAAGCTCAATCAACAAATAACTAATTAATAATCATTTTTTTTCAATTTTTTTCTTTTTTTTATCAAGAACAATAGGAAATAATTCAGCAAATCAAATAGAAGAGCATAGCTAGGCAACTAACCGAATCAAATCTCGACAAAAGGGGAGTCAATAAAACAGGAAAGATTCACAATGAAAAAATAGGTTATGGGTCAACATTAATTGGTTAATTAAGAAACGATGTGTTAGGCTCAACAAGGTTAACTAAGGGTTAATTAAAAAGGTAGGATTTTATGAGATAAGTGGGTTAAAACTTATGTGCCTTTATCATCTCAGTATATCAAATAAAAGGTGTGGTCTCGACATGCATAATTAGAAACACAAAAACATATATATTTTTCATGCCCTTTTTAACCTAAGTTCATGCAATTTCGATGTAATTATTGTCGAAAAATATAATATAATTATAAAATAATTAAATTGTACTAAAATTATTAGAATAATGAATTTTGATTCATTTTGATTTATTTTCAATAGATTCGCACAAAGGCCGAAAATTGGCTCGGCAGACACTACTAAAAGAGCAAAATCGAGAAGCAATTTTTGAAGCATCGAGGCGAATTAATTTTTTAGCCTAAGACGGTCCAAATTATGAATATTAATTCATAATGTAATTAATTTTAATTTTAATCCAATTTATTTTTGGTTAAATAATTATTATTAATTAAAATATGAAATGAGGCTCAATTATGCTAAACCGAGAGACTAATCCAACCGAGCAAATGGGCTATCCAAAATGTCCCACATGCTGATCCAATCAGCTTATTTAGCTGATTATTCGTCTTTCAAAAAAGCCCTTAAAGTTTCCTTGAAATTGCATTCAAACCCCTCCACTTATCATGCTTTTGTAGATTTGCCCCTAGCTAAATAAATCAAGTTTGAAAGCTTCAAACTTGCCACTTGTGTACCCGGCCATGGGGGGATTTAATGGCTACTGATTTTTTTCTATTTTTAGCAGCCTATCCAACCTATAAATACCCTCCTTGGCTGCTCATTTGAAACACACCTTTCACACATTCATTCTTCACACTTTTCTCTCACTTTCTCTTTTCAAAACCCTTCCTTTGTTCTCCATTTTTCCCTTCCATTCCCTTGCCAATTTCCCCTCTTGGAAAAGAGCCCTTCAACCATCTTGGGTAGCAGCATTCAAGTGCTTGTAGAACCCTCGGTTCAACAAGAACAAGCAGAGAAAGAAGAGCGGAGCAAACTAGTCAAGCTTCGGAGAAACATCGGATTTGATTCTAGTTCCTTATCCTTTAATTTTTATTGTTTTTGTTATGAACATGTCTATGAATATTTGTTTTTTTGTTATTATTAATTTAACTAACATTACTTAAATTTAATTCGTGTTAGGTTGATTGCATTTCGTCTACTTAAGTTATTAAAATCATGTTTGTGTTGTTATAGGTTTTGGTAAATTGTTTGATTAAGTAAAACCATGATTAAGTTATTCTTGCATTACAATTGTAAGGTAACTAATGAATTATTTATTAATCGTGTTGAAATTGTAATTAATTGACACAATACTTAATCGATGCATGTTTAATCTTCTAAGGTAGTGAGGGTTAAATTGGCGACAATATTAAGCGGTACATTAGCCTTGCATAACTTGTAAGATTATTGTAATTAAACTGTTTCAATGTAGGAATATATTGTTACATCACTTAATATTTAACTTGATTATTTAAATTGGTTAATTGTTTGAATTGGCATAATGATATGTTCAAGAGATTTGTTAATTTAGTAAGTCTGTATGTGCTATAGTTAACAACTTACCAAGTTGTCGTGAATTTATCCGTAACAACATGAACATTGTTTTAGTAATATTAAGTTAAGAAATGTAATTAATCTAACACAATTATGTCATCTTGATTAAAATCATCTTTTGAAATCATGCATTGGAACTTTTATTTTTAATTTTTTATTTCACTTAGTTAAATTTCAGTTGTTAATCACTTCGTCAAAATTAAAATATTTTTAATCACCAAAGTGTTTGAATTTCATTTCAAAGATAATTGTCTTACACAGTCCCTGTGGGTATGATAACTCGACATTTACTTGTCACTTTATTACTTGTTGCGATTGTGTACACTTGCACATTTCCATCATTCCAAGTTTTTGGTGCCGTTGCCGAGGACTGTTTTAAAAGTCATTATTTTTTAATTTGTTAATTTTGTATTTTGGTTTATTTTTCTATTCAAATTAACTTAGTTAATTTTTTCTGTGTTGTTTCAAGTGTTTATGAGTATTGATCGAATTATCAATTTACCTCTCATAGATCTTGAACTTGAAAGAACTTTTTGACAACGAATAAGACAAGTAGTTCAGAGAAGGACCGAAGAGATGAACTATGAAAATCTGAATCAAGGAAATTAAGCAAACCCTACTCAAAATCCTATCCTTATTGCTGATTATAGGGATAGAGCTCTAAGATAGTATGACGTGCCAGTGTTTCATGATCTTAATCCAATTATTAGGAGACCCAAAATCGAGGCACAATAATTTGAGTTGAAGTCGTTTATGTTCCAGATGCTTCAGATAGTGGGCCAATTCAGTAGAATGTCTACCGAAGCTCTTCCCCTTCACTTAAGACTGTTTATGGAGGTGAACGATTCTTTCAAGTTAGTCGGAGTACCCGAAGATGCACTACGATTAAATTTGTTCCCATATTCGCTAAGGGACTGAGCTTGAGCCTAGTTGAACTAATTTCCACAAAATTCCATTTCCACATGGCAAGAGTTAGCAAAAAGATTCCTCATGAAGTATTTCCCGCCTAGCAAGAATCTTAAGTTGAAGAACGAGATCACTACTTTCCAACAAATGGATGACGAGTCCTTGTATGAGGCATGGGAAAGATACAAATAATTATTACGAAAGTGCGCTTATGATGGAATCCCGTATTGCATCCAACTTGAGACATTTTATAACGGTTTCAATGCTCACACGAAAATGGTAGTAGGCGCTTCTACTAATGGTGTTCTCCTTTCTAAGTCTTATAACGAGGCTTATGAAATCATCGAGAGGATTGCCAACAACAACTATTGATGGTCAACTAATCGAACAGCATCAAAAAGACGAGTCGCTGGAGTACATGAAGTGGATGCTCTCACTTCACTTGCATCTCAAGTATCCTCAATTTCCTCAATGCTTAAAAATTTTACAACTAATGTGTTTAATAATTTTGCAGCTCAGCCACCCAATCAATTTGAAAATATAGCCTGTGTCTATTGTGGGGAAGGACATTTGTTCAAAGAATTTTCATCAAACCCAGAATTCATGTATTACATGGGTAATCAGAACCAGAACCAAGGAAGGCAAGGATTACAATCCAATTTTTATAACCCATCTTGGCGAAACCACCCTAACCTTTCCTGGAGTAACCAAGGGGCTGGAACCAGTAACACTTACACCTAACCTAAACTGACCCAGCCATATGTTTTCACCCAACAAGTTTAGAAACCAACTCAAGCTAAACCCTCCAATAGCTTAGAGAACCTATTGAAGGCATATATGGCAAAAAAATGATGCCACTTTATGAAATTTAGAGAATCAAGTGGGTTAACTTGCTATTGAACTTAGGAACCGACCACAAGGTGCTCTGCTTAGTGATATGAGAAATCCAAGAAATCTAGGGAAAGAGCATTGTAAAGCATTGACACGTAGGAGTGGAAAGACATTAGAGCCCAACACTGTCAAAGTTGAAGAGGAGCTAGCTGATGCTTAAGACTTAGTGGAAGTTCAACCGAGTGTTGAAATTCCAGTTTCACCAAAACCTGAATATGCAAAATTTGATAAGTTAACTTCTGAACTAGTCAATTCTAATAAACTAACAACTTTGTTAGATGCAAAATTGCCACAGAAGACAAATCAACCAGTTCTAGTAAAGAATCCTCCACCACCCTACCCTCAAAGACTTCAAAAGTAGGAAGTCCAGTTTAATAAATTCCTATAGGTACTCAAGCAATTTCATATCAACATTCCGTTGGTAGAAGCACTTGAACAAATGTCGAATTACGTCAAATTCATGAAAGATATCCTGTCCAAAAAATGGAGACTTGGAGAATTTGATACAGTAGCCTTACCGAAGGAATGCAGTGCATATCTTCAAGACAAACTACCCCCAAAGTTAAAAGACCTTGGATGTTTTACCATACCTTGCAACATTAGAGCAACGTATTATGGTAAAGCACTATGTGATTTGGGTGCAAGCATTAACTTAATGCCCATGTCCATATTCAAAAAGTTAGGGATAAGTGAAGTTAGACCTACTACGGGTACACTTCAATTAGCAGTTCGATCTTTAGCACATCCAGAAGGAAAAATCGAGGATGTATTAGTACGTGTAGATAAATTTATTTTTCCTGGGTAGATGCGGGTATAATTTACCCCATCTAAGACAGTTTGTGGGTAAGTTTAATCTAGTGTGTTCCAAAGAAAGGAGGTATTACGGTCGTTAAGAATGGGAATAAAAAATTAATACCGACTAGAACAGTTACAAGATGGAGAATTTGCATAGATTACCGAAAGTTGAATAAGGCGACAAGGAAATATCATTTTCCTTTGCCGTTCTTGGACTAAATGCTGGATAGACTCACGGGGTGAGACTATTACTATTTTCTCGATGGATACTCGGGGTATAATCAGATTACAGTAACGCCAGAAGATTAATACAAGACAACATTCGCATGCCCGTACGGTACATTTGCATTTAAACGCATGCCATTTGGTTTAGGTAATGCACCTGATACATTTGAAATATGTATGATGCCTATTTTTACTAACATGATTATATTTGGAAGTTTTTATGGATGATTTTTCAGTATTCGAAGATACATATGATGATTACCTAGCCAATTTAGCCAAGGTACTGAGGCGATGTGAAGAAACAAACCTCGTACTTAACTACGAAAAGTACCATTTTATGGTACGAGAAGGTATTGTTTTAGGGTATCGGATAACGAGACATGGGATCGAGGTAGATAAAGAAAAGGTAGATGTTATTGAGAAACTTCCACCTCCAACATCTGTAAAGGTTGTTAGGAGCTTTTTAGGACATGTCGGTTTCTATTAGAGATTTATCAAGGACTTCTCCAAAATTGCTAAACCCTTATACAAATTATTGGTGAAGGGCACGATGTTCAAATTTGATGAAGAGTGCTTAAGAGCTTTCAATTATTTGAAGAGTCTGTTAGTTTCGACACCAATCATTGTCACACCGGACTGGGATTTTCCATTTGAACTGATGTGTGACATAAGTGACTTCACGATAGAAGCTGTGATAGGCCAATGAAGGAACAAATTTTTTCATCCCATCTACTATGCAAGTCAGACTCTAACGGGAGCTCAATTGAATTATACAGTAACAAAGAAAGAGTTACTTGCTATTGTGTTTGCTTTTGACAACTTTTGATCTTATCTTATAGGTATCAAGGTGACGATCTATACGGATCATTCAAAAATTAAGTATTTACTTGCCAAGAAAGACGCTAAGCTGAGATTGATCCGATCGGTACTTCTACTCCAAGAGTTCAATCTAGAAATTCAAGATCGAAAGGGAGTAGAAAACCAAGTAGCAGACCACTTGTCCAGATTGAAGCCTCAAGAAGGGACTTCTCAAATTATACCCATTCAGGAGACATTCCCAAATGAACACATACTGAAGGTAAATCATGCCCATAATATCCCTTGGTTTGCTTATTTTGCTAACTATCTAGCTTATGGTTTGATGCCTCTTGATAAGTCATATCAACAAAAGAAAAAGTTTCTTCATGATGTGAAGTACTATTTCTGGGAAAAACCATACTTGTTCAAGAAGTGTACAGATCAAATGATCAGGAGATGCATGACAGGAGATGAAGTACATGAGATTTATATAATTGTCACACAGCTCCCGGTGGGGGATACTTCGGAGGTACACGTACTGCAACCAAAGTATTACAAGTTGGATTCTTTTGGCCAACACTATTCAAAGACACGTATGCTAATGTAAAGAGTTGTGATTAATGTCAAAGGGTTGGAAACATCACCAACAGAAACGAGATGCCCCGAACAAACATCATTGAGGTAGAATTATTCGATGTTTAGGGTATTGACTTCTTTGGTTCTTTCCCTCCGTCTTTTGGTCACAAATACATATTGGTAGCAGTAGACTACATATCTAAATGGGTTGAGGCCGAGGCATATCCAACAAAC
This sequence comes from Gossypium raimondii, assembly GCF_025698545.1. Lineage (NCBI taxonomy): Eukaryota > Viridiplantae > Streptophyta > Magnoliopsida > Malvales > Malvaceae > Gossypium > Gossypium raimondii. The sequence goes on from NC_068577.1 coordinate 15,461,962, forward strand.
GATGCTAAGGTTGTGATGAAGTTTTTGCAGAAGCATGTGTTCACAAGGTTTGGAACCCCGAGAGCTATCATCAGTGGTGAAGGGTCCCATTTTGTGAACAAATGGTTGAAATGGTTACTCGACAAACATGGAGTGAAGCACAAGGTTGCCAAAGTTACCATCTGCAGATTAATGGGCAACGTGAACTAGAGAACAAAGAGATAAAATGCATACTCAAAAAGGTCGTTTGTCCAAATTGACGAGGTCTAAAAGACTGGACGATGCTTTTTGGGCCTACAGAACAGTATACAAGAAACCTTTAGGGATGTCACCCTATAGGTTGGTTTTTGGGAAAACCTATCATCTGCCTTTGGAGTTAGAACACAAAGCTTACTGTGCTCTCCAACAACTCAACTTGGATCTTAAGCTTGCTAAAGAGAAACGGATGCTTCAACTCAGCGAGTTAGAAGAGTTCTGAATGTTCTCATACGAGAATGCTAAACTATTCAAGGAAAGACTTAAAAGATGGCATGACAAGCACATACGAGTTCGAGAATTTGAAGCAAGTCAGCAAGTCGTGTTATTCAATTCCAAATTAAGGTTCTTTCCATGTAAGTTAAAATCACGTTGGTCCGATCCATTTACGATTCACCAAGTTTTTCCATATGGAGTTGTCGAACTTCAAGGTAAGGGAGGTAATTTTCAAGTCAATGCTCAGCACTTAAAAATTTACTGGGGGATAAAATTGAGCGGGATAAAATCTCGTTCATTTTATCAGACATTTAATTTTTCTCACTTTCTTATTAAATAAATGATTTAGGGTTTATTTCCAGGATTAGTATGTTTAACTAAATTCTGTCTAGGATATTGGAACTTAAGTGGGACCGCTTGTGACCCTTCCAATCTTTCCGGAGAATTAATTTTAATGTAATCTTTCAAGAAATTATCCCCTAAATGGCAAAATAAATTTTTAGTTTTTCAAATAAAAGGGTCAATTTTTATCCAAGTTTTAATTGCAGCTTAATTTTCAAATTTTCTTAAGTTTAGGTACTTAATTGAATTATTTGTAAAATTTTGTTGTTCTTTTGTAAATATTAAAATTAGTTGTCTCTTTTGTAAATATTTTAAATACAACTAGAATAATTGTTTTAATTTAATTTTTAAGATGATAATAACTAGTATATAATTATATTTATTATAATATATATTAATTGTTATCAACTTTATATAGAATTAGGATTAGTTTAATTTTGATCATCTTTTAATTAATAGTTTTATTTCAATAAATTAATAGCAAATAATATTTTAATATGCATCATATTAATTATTAATTGTTATTAACTTTGTGTGGAATTAGGATTTAAAATATTTTAATTATTAATTTGTTCTGAGAATTCTAATTGAACTTCTACCCTCTTCACTATAAATTCCACCCACCTTCTCCACTTTTTCACATCACCTTAACCAAACCACACCAAAACCCACCATCGGTACACCAGCAGCCCCAACTCGCACCAATTATTGCTACCAGCTCTAGCTCGTATGCCCCAACAGTCCAATAGTTGCTCCCTATCGCCGGACCTGCTCGTACGTCCAGCTTCAAAGTTGTCGCGACCAAACTGTTGCTCTGCTTTTGCTTTTTCGCTCTCAAGCATCAACCTACTACTGCAGTTCTTTGCTCCTAGCCCGTGCACACCTTTGCTAGCCGCACACCCCTGTCACTTGTGCACCATAATTCCATCTTATTTCATCACCAACCGATCACCCTTCCAACCAACTCTCAATTAAAATCTTTTGCTTCTAATTTTATTTATTGAGTTCTTAATTTTGATACAAAGGTGGTAAGATAATTTTTTCTTCTAAATCTCAATTTTATTTAATTATTTAATTTTTCAATTTATTGATTTATTAATACTTTGTACTAATTAAATTTTTGAGAAAATATTTATTTCCATCTTATGTTCAGGTTAATCATGGCTCGCAATAGAACTCGTGCCTCTACCCAAATTGACGAATCACAGAAAAAGGCTTTACACTGAAAGAAAGCAACTATATCAATTTCATGGCACGCATTCGAAAAAATGCTGAAGCTCTCAATTGGGAGTTGTTTTGTGAGAAAATACCTAGTGCAGATAAGGAATTAGTTCGTGAATTTTATGCAAATTTGACCTCAAACGAATTAACAGAAATTTTTGTCCAAGGCATCAAGGTACAAATAAGCTCAAAAGCTATTAATGAATTCTTTGAATTACTTGATTTTGAAGACAACGAATATTCTTCCTTAATAAGAAATATTGAGGCTGAAAATCTGCAAGAAATTCTCAAGGAGCTTACAGTTCCGGGTTCTAAGTGGACTATGTCAAAGAATGGAACTCATACTTGCCGTAGAGAATATTTGACACCAATAGCGAAGGTATGGTTTTATTTCATTCGATTCAGCCTTAGGCCTATTTCACATGGGACTACAATTTCATTAAAGCAAATGGTCTTATTATACTTGACTTTAACTGCAAAGACCATTAATGTGGGAAAAATCATTCTAAGAGAAATGAGAAATTGTGCCGCTAGACGTTCTGGCCCAGTTTACTTTCCCTTTACGATTACAATTTTGTGCTTGAAAGCTAAAATTCTTGCAAACGTAAAAAAGACAGGTTATAGTAGGGCACAATCACAGATTGGGACATCTACCGAATAGCTAGAGATTCTGTTTTGCAGCAACGAGTTGAAGAGAGCGAGGATCCCAAAGAAGAATAAGAAGATCCTACAAAGATCGAACCAATGCAGTCAGCTGAAATACCTGATTAGGCAGAACTAATGGAACTAGTAACCGAACCTAACATGGCAACGTCAATGTTTAGAACTCAATCGCCCAGCCCAGATCTTCGAGATGAGCTATCAAAATTGATGGACATAATGCAACATATGCAGTGGCAACAATAAGCTTACTGGAGATATTCAAAAATACGGGATGACTCAATGAGAAGCGCTCTTACGAAAATATTTAATGACCCGTTTATTTTTGTGCCTGAGTTTTCCAAATTTTATATTTGAACCATGGAGTCCACTATTGAAGAGGGAATAAAGTGATTCATGCAAAAACAAAGATGATGGAGCAAAAAATGAGTCAGATTTTGAGGGATCTGCAAATAAATAAAAAGGGGGATCTTTACCTTATATTGTTTTCTTTCCAAGGTTATTTTAGGATTAGGTTCTATTAGGATTTTTATTTCTTACTTAATAAAACAAGAGATGGAAATCATAAATAAAAATTAACAAGTTACAAAGTACAAAGTGTCACAATAGATATATACATGTCTAGGATTGGATCTTGAAAGAGCTTGGTACTTAAGCAGTTAAATTGACTCACCTCCTCTTTTCTAGAATCCTACCTAGTGTATAGTACCTATTCACTCATAACAATGAGGACATTGTTCATCTTAAGTAGGGGGACCGAAAAATTAAAATTATTTCCTTTCAGAATAAAATTTTCTTTTAATTATGGTTAGGTTATATTTTGTTCAAAACTTTGAAATTTTGTTAAATATGCTAAAATTTAGTTTGAATAAAGTTCTATTATTTCAATAATTGTTATGTTAGCTAAATTATGACACAAATGTACTCTTAATAAAGTGCGTAAATCATACCATAAAACTTTTAGTTCCTTAGGAAAACTAGGCATGCATGAAAGTTTAAGTCCCTAGAATTGACTTAGTAATTTCTTGAGGCGAAATCCTAGAAAGCATGGAATGTTGAAAATGATTTAGGCAAACCTTTGTTTGGACCATTTGAGTCTTTCAAGCCAACCTTAATAATTTTTTATCTTTTGAAACCCAACTTTGAGACTATATGGCCTAATTTTATTTGAACCTCTACAAAATTTAGCTATCAATTTTCTCTTAATTATCTTTAAATTGTCTGAAACACTAGACTCAGTACTATTTAGAATATTCTTTGAAAATAAGTTTGGAGTGGTTGAAAAGAAGTATCAAATGCTCAAAAAAATTGTAGTACATACAACAAAATGCTCATGAGAAAAAAAGAGAAAGAAAGAAAAGAAAAAGAGAGAATATGTACTCAAAAGAAATAGATGTAAAAAAGAGCATGTGAAAGCAAAATGAGTTGGTGTATTGAAGGTAATTATTTCGAAGGTCTGATTCAAGCTGATTCTAGGGTTTTTAGCCTAAATTTATCTATCTTTTACCTACCCCTAGCCTAGCCACGTTACAACCTATTTAAAAGAACTATTGATTCAAGTTTCTATGCTACCTACATTAGTGGAGAGAAATTGCTATGTTCAACATATGAAGGCATAAATTAAACTAAATGATTGCAGCTTCATCTTAAATAAGGGAATAATATCAAATTGGTAGGGATTTAACATGTTTTTTAGTGAGAAAGCATTTAGTTTACTTTTACTATCATAATGATAATTGAGATTAATTTGAACGATATGCATACTTAAGTAGCATAAATCTCAAAATTTTTATTCTTGAGCATAAATATACAAAATTCGTAATTTTTGGAAGAATGTTTTCCGAAGGAATTTTTCAAAGGTGTTTCCAAGAAATTATTTTCAATTTGTACATTGGTCGGAAAGAGAAATGAATTAAGTTTGGGGTGTGGAAACACAAAAATATATATATACTTTTTCATGCCCTTTTTAACCAAAATTCATGCAGTTTCGGTGTAATTCTTGTCGAAAAATATAATATAATTATAAAATAATTAAATTGTACTTAAATTATTAAAATATTTAATTTTAACAAATTTTATAATAAATTTTTATTAATTTTGATTTATTTTCGATAGATTCAAACAAATGGTGAAAATTGGCTCGACAGACACTACTAGAAGCGCAAAATCGAGAAGCGATTTTTGAAGCATTGAGGCGAATTAATTTTTCAGCCTAAGATGGTCCAAATTATGCATATTAATTCATAAAATAATTAATTTTAATTTTAATCCAATTTATTTTTGGTTAAATATTAATTATTAATTAAATTATGAAATGAGACTCAATTGTACTAAATCGAGAGACTGATCCAACCGAGCAAATGGGCTGCCCAAAACCATCCCAAATGTTGACCCAATCAGATTATTTAGCTTATTATTTGGCTTGCAAAATATCCCTTGAAGTTTCCTTGAAATTGCATTCAAACCCCTCCGCTTTTCAAGCTTTTGTAGATTTCCCCTTAGTTAAATTTAGCAAGTTTGAAAGCTTAAACCTTGCCACATGTGTGCCTGGCCATGGGGGGAGTTAATGGCTGCAGATTTTTTCTATTTTTTGTAGCCTATCCAACCTATATATACCCTCCTTGGCTACTCATTTCAAGCACACCTTTTACACCTTCATTCTTCACACTTCTCTCTCACTTTCTCTCTTCAAAAACATTCATTTGTTCTCCATTTTTCCCTTCCCTTCCCTTGCCAATTTCCCCTCTTGGAAAATAGGCCTTCAACCACCTTGGGTAGCAGCATTCAAGTTCTTGTAGAAGCCTCAGTTCAATAAGAACAAGCAAAGAAGGAGGAGCGGAGCAAACTAGTCAAGCTTCGGAGAAACACCAGATTTGATTCTAGTTCCCTATCCTTTAATTTTATTGTTTTTGTTATGAACATGTCTATGAATATTTTTGTTGTTGTTATTATAAATTTAATTAACATGGCTTAAATTTAATTCGTGTTAGGTTGATTGTATTTCATCTACTTAAGTTATTAAAATTATGTTTGTGTTGTTATAGGTCTTGGTAAATTGTTTGATTAAGTAAAACCATGATTAAGTTATTCTTGCATTACAATTGTAAGGTAACTAATTAATTATTTATTAATCGTGTTGATATTGTAATTAATTGACACAATACTTAATCAGTGCATGTTTAATCTTCTAAGGCAGCTGAGGGTTAAATTAGCGACGGTATTAAACGGTACATTAGCCTTGCATAACTTGCAAGATTATTGTGATTAAACTGTTTCAATGTAGGAATATATTGTTACCTCACTTAATCTTTTACTTGCTTATTTAAATTGATTAATTGTTTGAATTGGCATAGTGATATGTTCAAGAGATTAGTTAATTTACTAAGTTTGTATGTGCTATAGTTAACAACTTACCAAGTTGTCGTGAATTTATTCGTAACAACATGAACATTTTTTTAGTAATAATCTAACACAATTATGTCATCTTGATTAAAATTATCTTTTGAAATCGTGCATTGGAACTTTTTTTTATTTTTTTATTTCACTTAGTTAAATTTCAGTTTTTAATCACTTCCTCAAAATCAAAATATTTTTAATCACCAAAGTGTTTGAATTTCATTTCAAAGATAATTGTCTTACACAGTCTCTATGGGTACGATAATTCGACATTCACTTGTCACTTTATTACTTGTTGTGATTGTGTACACTTGAACATTTTCATTGTTCCAATAATCGAAGCAAGTTCTAGAATAACAAATCAAGTTGACACACTCATAACCAATAATAGGATGAGCATGAAAAATATATTCTCTATAGGCTCAAAATCTCAAAAAAAAATCATGGTTTTGATGTTAAACTTGCAAATTTAAAACTTCAAGATAATACATCATTTCGTGGAAACAAACAAAAAATTTTAATTTTGAAAATAACTTATCATACTTGATTCTCTCACGTTTTAAAGTTTAAATCAACTAACACACAAATATCTATAAATTAATCCAAAACAAATCAACAAAAATCTCAAATCGACAAAACTTCATACTAATGGAAGTATGAGAAATTCACTTAAACACAAGAAATAATTTAGGATTTTCTAATAATTATTTGAATAATCTCACCACACTTAATATGTACATTGTCTTCAATGTACAAATAGATATAAGCACCGTATAAGCAAAATATCATAAGAGAGGGAGAAATTTGAAACTGCCTTGAATTATGGATGAAATCACCAGAATGGTGAAAACCAAAATTGTAGGCTATTCTGAATGTAATGCATGATTTCGAGCAAAATAATAAGAAAATAAACACAAATAATGAAGAAGATTAAGAGGTTAAAAACTCGATTAGAAAAAACCATAAAAATAAAAATATAGTTCAAAAGATAAGAAATGAAATAAGTCTAAGAAAATAAAAATAAAACAACTATAAGCAAAAATAGAAAAAATAAAGCTAAAAATAAAAATAAAATCAGTTGTTTTTATCATCGGAGGCATCGTGATCGTGAGGCACCAGCGTTGAAGAGAAGATGTGGGGATGCTGACAAATCTACTGCAATGTCGCATCAATACTATTGAACCACTCAAAATATTGTCGCTCGAAACGAGTGAACCGCTCGAAGAGGTCCGCTAAGGTGGTAACAGAAGTAGGAGGATGGTAACTCTGAGATAGAGGATGAGGTAGATTCTTGTGGTGGAAGGGGACATCATTAGTGAAGTCCACATGCTCATCCTAAGGGTCAAAATGAGATAATTGGTATTGAGAAGGATCCACTCCACGAAGTCGCTTGACCATCCTCATGTGACTCATATTGGAGGATGCCGAAGTACCGTGCGAGGTGAGTCACGTAAGGGCCTAAATAGATAAGACCCTTCCTACGGCGCTTTGTCTGATGGTGGACAGCTAGGGTGATGAAATAAGAAATATTAAAGGTGCTCCCCGTAGCCATGCTCCATTAAAAATAAGCATCGGTTGTACCAATGACGCCGGTGCTCTCCCTCTGACCGGTCAAAGTGTAAGCTAAGATGGCATGAATATAACGTAAATTCGGAGGTAAGGAAGTCACCTTCGACTAACTTGCATCATAAGGCATCGTACTCGTAGTAGGGTCTACCTAGCATAAAGAAGGCAAGTAGTGGATGTGCTGGTATAAAGTGAGAAAGCTCTCGGAACTCATGAACTTGTCAGTGTAGAGTCCTAAGGACGCTCATATGACTTATCGTGTTGCCAAGTCTAAAAGTAAAAGTGTTCGGCTCATCATGTGTCAACATCACTTACTGTAATAGGAATGGTGAACAGAACTCGAAAGTAAGCTCCAAGTAGGTGGACTTGACGATAGAGAAAAATCGATCCCAAGGAGCTATGGCAATCAGTGCGCGGACTTGACCAGCTAGCTGGACCTACTCTAAAGCTGTCCAATTAATGAAATGGCCTAATCTAAATGACCTCTGTCGAAGATGTTGATATAGACCCTCTTGAGGACCCTATGAAAACTAGAGGCATGGATGTCAGGCCTCAGCGAAAGCACCCGAAAAGAGGTTGCGCCCGGGTCATCCACTTTTTCGAAGCGGGAACGTCGACCTTAGACTTGCCTCTAGTGTCCTTCATGATGAATCTTCAAGACAAGATAACCAAAAAAAAAACAATTTCAATATTCAATGTAAAAGCACAAATCGACACAATGAAGCAGTTCAAATAATAATAAAACAAACTTCGAATCGCGTTAAAATCCATAGTCACAAGATCGGACACCCAGCTAAAAAAATTATTTGAATCCAACCGACACATAACTAAGCAACAAGAATAATAAAATAATAATAATAATAAAAGAAAATAAAACCCGCACATAATAAAACAATAAGTCATCAACTACTAACATAGCTACGTAAATACCAAAATGATGCATAATAATAACAAGACTAAGTAATAATAAATGAAAATAATAAAACAACCAAAACTAATAGGAACATACTAATTTAAATCACCAAAACATAACTACATAGCTAAATAACATAGTAATAATAAGAATAAAAGTATTAACATAGTAATAAAAACAAATAGAAAGAATAATAAGAAAAAAAAAGCATGATAAATACAATAAAAATAAATAAGCATAGAAATAAGAATAAAAATAAATAAATAAAAATAAAATAAAATAATGAGGAAGGGTAAACAAGAGGACCGACAGAGGGACGGTGGCTAGAGGTTCGCGCAGCGGTCTACGGGCAGGAAAGACATGGCGGGGAAGGAAGGGCGTTTGACCGGGGATAGAGGGAAAGGGCGAAAAGAAAGAAGAAGGGGGGAATTGGGGCGAGGGGGTTTTGCTCATCGGTGAGGGAAGAAGAAGGGGTCAACGGGGAGAGGGTGCGGTGGTGTGACAACTTATTTTCAGTAAAATTGGAATAGTGGTTTTGGGACCACAAATCTAAAGTCAAAAAATTTATTTTATTATTATTTTATGGTCTACAGCATGAAAGTGTTACCGTATAAAAATTTCATTAAGAAATTTTACTGTTCATTTGTTTAATTGGATAAAAAGGACTAAATCGCGTAAAGTACAAAAGTTGAGTTCTAATAGCTAAAGGTATTAAATAACTATAGAACTTTAAAGTGGAGGTCCTTATATTGTAATTAAACCATTTGTATGTTAGTGGATGATATTGGTTTGGCAATATTGAAATTTGGGTGAATTATTAAGGTTAATTTTAGAAATTAGAAATTAAAGGTTAATTAAATAAAACAAAATTTTCATCATCTTTCATTATCATTTTTTTAACCGAATGTTAAAGAACAAGAAGCCATTGTTGAAGCTTCATTCGTCCAAGCTTCTCTAGCTCAATTAGGTATGTGTTTTTGTCCCATTTTTAATTATTTTTATGTTTTTGGGATCATTGTAGCTTAATCTAGCTAGCCCGAGGATTAATTTTTGAAACTGTTAAACTGTTAGGGTTTTACCGTTGATGAGCATGCTTGAGTTTTGAAGTTTGATGATAGAAAATGAATGGTTATTGTTAGGGCAATTTACTAGAAAAAGCCATTTTTTTTCAAAATTTATCGAAATGGGCTGATTTTTTTATTATTTACTGAAATGGTCCATTTTCCGAGAAATCGCGCCACGTCGGTAGCGATGTCGTGGCGGACGCGACCTTCATGCACCTCGACATCGCTACCGACGTGGGGCGATTTCTAGGAAAATGGACCATTCCGGTAAATAATAAAAAAATCGGCCCATTTCGGTAAATTTTGAAAAAAAATGGGCTTTTTCTGGTAAATTGCCCCTTAAAAACCCTAACCTAACCCTAACCTAAATTAACTAAAACCCCTAATCTAACCTAAATTAATTTAAAACCCTAACCCTAACCTAAATTAATTAAAAACCCTAATCTAACCTAAATTAATTAAAAACCCTAATCTAACCTAAATTAATTTAAAACCCTAATCTAACCTAAATAAATTAAAACCCTAAACCTAACCTAAATTAATTAAAACCCAAAACTAAGCTAAATTTTTTGGCTTAATAATTTTACATATTTTGAACACTTTAATAACCATTAACACAATTTTTGGACTTAATAATTTGAGATTATTTGATAAATTTTTCTAACCATTAAGAAAAAATTTTGGCTTAATAATTTTACATAATTTTACATAATGTTAGATCCGGTAAAATGTTTTGTTGGTACTAACAATTAAGAAATTAAACTAATTTGATAATTTTACTAACAATTTATACAATTATCAATTAATAATTGAAGAAAATATATTTTTTCTAAAATTACATTCAGCTATTGCGATTAAGGTATGATCGACTTGTATGGCCTGGGTTCCTACACCATCCGCACAACTTCTGCTGACTGGATGTTTCTCGGATATCCATATTGTTCCGTATTCTAGTGGAGCAAGGTCGACCCTTTGGTTTGCGACGCAATTCTCTATCCGGTAACAGCTTAAAAGGAGCAAGAGATACGGGCGGCCACTTACGTTCATCTGGGACCGGTGGGAAAACATGTCTCCAAATGTTGTACATGTTTTCTAGTTTGTACACTTCGTCCACATAGCTCATTGGATCCAGACGAAGTTTCTAGCAAGCTGCAATAACATGAGCACATGGATAACGAAGTGCATCAAACTTCCAACAGTCACAAGTCCTGTTTCGCAAGTGTACACGATACCGCCCGCCAACAACACCTTGGTGCGGTCTGTCAAACTCCATCATGCGAAACCATAAATTGTCTCGATCGTGACACACTGTGTGCACGATGTTTGCCCTCACCTTCGCCTTGTTAATTTCTTGAACCACCTAACTACACCATACATGGCCACCCTGCATCTGGCCAGCATAAGTTGCTGCTCGCTTTGGAAATAGCGCTGCCAAACGGAAATATGTCTCTCGCACAACCGATGTTATCGGTAGATGGCGCGTTCCTTTAAGAACAAAATTTATGCATTCAGCCAGGTTCGACGTCATATGGTCATATCGCAGGCCTTCATCGTATGCTTGTGTCCACTGTTCGAAACGTATGTTACAAAGGTAGTCCGCCCCCTCTCCATTTTGGGATCGTAAAATTGCCAACATCTCCTGAAAACGATCTTTATTTATTTCATACCCTACCAATTGGAAGATAATAGCGAATATTTTATACCACTTCTAGCAATAAAACTAATTCAAATTGACAAACGAAATAATACTGTTATAAACTAAATACCCATGTTGATCACTTGTCGCCGTTCACTCTTAGATCGATATTGCCTGTAGTAGTTCGAAGCAACGTGTCTTAGGCAATATTTATGGTGTGTGCGCTACCACAAGCTTCCCTCTCGATCAAATACAGCTAGTATACCGGTGTACCGATCTGAAATAACACAGATATCAAGTTGGGGCAGACCTGCCTCCTTAATCTAGAGAGAAAGAAATCCCAGTCATCAGATGACTCCCTCGGTGTTATTGCAAATGCAATTGGAAGAATTCTCCCAGCGCCGTCCTGTGCCACTGTAACCAATAGCCGATGAGTATACCTACCGAACATGAAGGTACCGTCAATTTGTACCAACGACTTGCAGTATGGAAATGCGTCTCGGCATTGCTTAAGGGTCCAAAATAGGCGTTTGAACACTTGACATCCACATAGCAATCGGCCGTTGTAGTACGCATGTTCCGTTTCAAGGTCTGTGATGGCACCTGGGACGTATCTCTCTAGCACCTGACACCACTGCCATACTTCATTATATGAGGCATCCCACCCACTATGCATCTTCTCCAACGCCTTTTGCTTAGCTATCCAAGCCTTGCGGTAAGAGGGCGTATACCCCATTTGGCTACGGATATTGGCAATTATCACCGGCACTGAAGTCCTGGGATCTGCTTTTATCGTGGGCATTATCAAACTGGCTAACATAGCTGAATCCATTTTGGGATGATCTTGTGAAACACCTACAGAGGGAGTACATTAGATAATGCAACATTGCAAAATAAAATTATTATTCAGATACACTCAATCATGTACCTGCAGCACATGTATGTGGACCTTTGTACTTTTTTATCTCCCACAACCCCGTCCTTTTCCTTAACGAGGCGACGATTTTCCATGAACATGTGCCGTCTTACACCGCACACTTCTCCTCAAACTTATCGGATTTTGATTTAACGACGTGGTAATTAACGCCGTTTTTGATGCTATGCTGTTTCAAAGCACCAATAAAACTATCCTTGTTGGTAAACTGATTACCAACTTCAAGTTCATCGTAATCTACCCCCGAACTTGTACGATCGCGCAACCAGTGTGGTAGATCTGGAAACTCTAACGCATCATCTGCTGACAGATCGACATTATGCATGTGGGCTGGAGGTGAGTATGCTCTGAAACGTGGATTTTCTTCATCATCTGAACTCCTTTCAGCATCTTCACCTTCTGTTGGAATAGGCTCCGGTTTAGAAAATAATCCCACTTCTTGAAGGTAACTGATGTCCAGCCTTAACTTGTTGGCATGTCAAACACTTAGCCACGAATTCAGTAACCTCTCGTTTAAAACCTGGCCACCAGTATAACTCACAAAGGTTATGGTACATCTTATTTCCACCCGGATGTATAGCATAAGGGCTACTATACGTCACTCTCAGAATAGACTGCCTCAATTCAGAATCTTTCGGTACACAGGTTCTCCCACGGAAACAGAGCACCCCTTCATTATTCAGTCCAAAATCCTCAGTATTCTTACTCTCAACCTGTTGAAAATGAAGACCCAACGAATCATCCCCCATTTGCTTACCTTTAATCTACTCTATCCACGTCGATTTAACTTGAAGTTCGGCCAACAAACTACCATCATCGAATAAATTGAGGTGAGCAAACATCGCCCTCAGGTAAGTCATAGCTCTACGGTTCAGTGCGCCGGCCACCACATTAGCCTTACCAGGGTGGTATTCAATAGTACAGTCTAAGTCCTTAAGCAGCTCAATCCACCTACGTTGCCTAAGATTTAGCTCCTTCTAAGTGAGGAGGTACTTGAGGCTCTTGTGATCAGTGTAAATGATACACTTCTCACCATACAAATAATGCCTCCAAATTTTCAATGCGAATACCACTACGGCGAACTCCAAGTCATACGTCGGATAATTCACCTCATGGGTCTTAAGCTGACGAGACGCATACATTACCACCTTACCCTCTTACATCAACACACATCCTAAACCGATATGTGATGCGTCGCTGTAAATAATAAACTCCTTTCCAAACTTTGGTTGTATTAGAACAGGGGCCTCAGTCAGTACAGTCTTGAGCTTCTCAAAGCTCTCTTATTGTGAATCAGTCCAGTTAAATGGCACACCCTTACGTAGTAGCTTAGTCAACGGTACGGCAATTAGAGAAAACCCCTCTACAAATCGCTGATAATACCCTGCCAGTCACAGAAAACTACAGATCTCAGATACAGTCTTAGGCTGCTTCCAATCTAAAACAGCCTCAATCTTTCGAGGATCGACTCTAATCCCCTCAGTAGAAACCACATGTCCCAGAAACGTTACTTCATGTAACCAGATAGGGCTGGAACACTCGGTTCATCAGATCCATGAAAACTACTGGTGCATCCGTCAATCTAAATGGCATCACTAGGAACTCGTAATCTCCGTATCGAGTCCTAAATGTTGTCTTGTATAAATCAATCTCCTTAACCCTCAACTGATGATATCCTGATCGGAGGTCAATTGTGGAGAAAATCAAAGCCTCTTGGAACTGATCAAACAGATCATCTATCCTAGATAAGGGATACTTATTCTTGATTGTCAACTTGTTTAATTGTCAATAGTCAAAACACATACGCATGGATCCATCCTTCTTTTTCACGAACAGAACTGGTGCTCCCCACGGAGACATACTAGGGTGGATGAACCCACGATCCAATAACTCTTGAATCTAAGCCTTAAGCTCCAAAAACTCTTTCGGTGCCATTCTATAAGGAGCGATGGACACCGGAGCTATACCAGGAAGGAGCTCAATCCCGAACTCTACTTCACAATTCAGAGGTAACCGAGGTAGCTCTTTAGCAAAAACGTCTGGAAAGTCCTTAACCGTCCCGATATACTTAACCGAAGAACCCTCAGAATCTGAAACACTGATGTAGGCCAAATACGCCTCACATCCCTTACGAACCAATTTTTCCGCCCTCAATGCAGAAATCACATTCGATAAGTAGTTCCGACGCTCCCCAATTACGACTACCTCGCTATCCTCCTCAGTTCTCAGTACAACCCTTTTGTGGTACAGTCCAAACTCACTCGATGTTTGACCAACCAATCCATCCCCAGTATCAAATCAAACTCTCCAAAAGGCAATTCCATCAGATCAGCTAGAAAAATAGCCCCTTGAACCTCTAAAGGAATGTCTCTAAACAACTTATTTACCTTTACTGATTGTCCCAGCAGACTCAATGCAGTCACCTCCCTCATAGTGCTATCAAACAGTATACCCAAGTTTTTAGATACGGTACAAGCTATATAAAAGTGAGCGGATCCTCTATCTATCAGTGCAGTATAAGGTACATTATAAATAAAGAATGTACCCGTGATAACGTCTGGAGTATCTTCATCCTTTCGGCAACGTGCAGCATAAACCAGAGCCAACTGTTTCGCTTCAGTACGACCAGCACCTCTGCCCGGTGTTCTCTAAACACGGCCCAAACCACTACCACATTTGGCTTGACCATTGCCTCTCGGTGGCTGCTGAACTTCTCTCGGTGGTGGTGCAATACCAGTGCCCGGAGCTTGCATTTGATCAGACCTCTGTGGACACTCTCTAATACGGTGCTCTAGTGAACCGCACCTCAAATATGCCTTAGTTCTTTTTCAACACTCATCCTGATGGCGTCTACCAAAGTCAATATACAGCGGCTGTCCAGTAGCAACAATGGGAGCCTCAACTCTGATCGGCCCATCAACTCTGGCCTTTTTTTAGGCCTCTGAAGAGAACTCAAGGGCTTCGAATCCCTCTTATTCCTACCTCTCTCTGTCATAGTTCTGGCGCTCAGTGCGCTTCACTTTCTCGGTGATCTTTGACTTATCAACCAGTGCAGCAAAATCTCGCTCCCTCTGTGGGGCTATCAGAACCCTCAGATTATCCCTGAGGCTATCCTCAAGACAAACACATCGCTCGTACAAGTTCGCCACCATACCACACATATAGCGGCTCAGTCATAAAAAATCAGCCTCATACTCGGCCACTGATCTATCTCCCTGAATCAAATTTAAGAACTCCCTCCTACAGGTATCCACATAACTAGCCCCTACATACTTCCCTTGGAAAGCAGCCTTAAAGAACTCCCAGGTTAGTCGATCGAGTTGAGTGCCCTCCTTAACAGTGAGCCACAACTAGTAAGCCTCATCACGCAGCAACGATACAACACCCTTCAACTTCTGCTCAAGGGTGCAGTCCAGGTCATCCATAATCCTCTCTGTGGCCTCAATCCAGTATTCTGCCACATTAGGGGCAACTCCAGTAATACCCCTGAAAAGCTTAACTCCGTTAGACCGGAGTTGTTCCGTAACCGACTTACGACCTCTAGCTCCAGTATTGGGTCCAGCGACCCTCTCTAGAATCCTTAACATGGATTGGGATAGTGCGTCGTCCCCAGCTGCACGATCATGAGACCCAGCCTCAGCCACAGGTGAAGTCAGTGTCTCACTAGTATCCAAATTAGGCAAATTTCCAGATGACAAAGACTCAGCTTGAGCACCCATACGACCTCTACCACGGCCTCTTGTACTCCGTCTGCGAGTACCTTTGGTGCTCATTGTCTAATTGCGTTTTTTTTGTATTAATAGTTTTATGCATCAGTTTACAGCTCCAGTCTTTATTAACAAATATTTTATGAAAACAGTATCAGAAGTGTAATGTTTGTTTCGTACATCGCAGTGTCACTCAATGTCTATCAGTTTTACTACAGTCTCAGTATACACTATTTTAAGTGCTTTTCAATACAGTCTATTTATAGTAGTCTCACTATAGCAGTTTCATGATACACTATAAAAAATAGTTTCAGTTTTAGTTTAGAAAATTCTTAGTTTTAGAAAACTTACTGGATCGGCGCCGGAGACTCGGTGTACCACACTTTCAAGAAAAATATTTAGAAATCAGTTCTCAGAAATCACGTCTTAAAAACCTACACCCACAGCTGAGTTTTGTAACCTAGCTCTGATACCACTAAATGTAACACTACAAACTCGGCCTAAACGTTATGCCTGAATCTGGCGATGTCACATAGTAGTGTTTTTTGAAAAAGTGAGTTGTCGTCAAAAACCTTTTACCTATATAACCTCTTGATAGTATCTAATGTTAATTCCAAGACATGTCGTTCATTTTCAAAACGTTATTCATAAAGTTTCTCTCTTTCAAAATGTTATTAATTTTCAAAATGTCACTTATTGCAGAAGCTTTTTAAAACAGTTGCATATTTGAATGAATTTTGTTAAAACGTTTAGTTTTTTTTGAAAACTCGATTATCCCTACTACTAGCAGTTATAAATCAAAACAATAAAAATCCCAAATTAAAAATATAAATCCAAAGAGGCCATGATACAGTAAAATCCCCAACATAAAATCAAAATCATAATTAAGCACTTAAATGGAATAAAGTAGGTCGTGTGGGCACCGCTGAGTCCTTCGCCGCACCGATCCTCCTATGACCGGGGATTACCTGTACAGATAAATCAGAAGGTGAGTTTACAAAAACTCAGTGTCTAATCTCATATATACAAGCAGACAGAAAGCAATCACAATCTGGGCCTAAGCCCTTTTTCAGTATCAGATTCGATTTCAGTTAGGGCCTTAGCCATTTTCAATACAGGTGCCGTCATGCATTAAGGCCTTGGCCCATTACAGTATCAGTAATCAGTACAGTATCAGTTATACAATCACAAAATCCTACCCAGACAGCCTCTACACTCCATCTTCATCCAACCCTACACTTCATGTGGGGATATAATCAACCCACCCATCCTTACACTTCAAGTAGCACCGAATGTGGCACTATACAGTAATATACAGCTAAGCTGCCAATAGGCTCGAAGCCTGTCAGTACACTTCCTCCGATCAATATAAACCCATCCCCATGTAATGCATCATACAATCATGTCATGTCAAATCAAGGTATCATACATGCATTCAGTACAGTTTTCACAGCATGCTCAATATACAGTCATAAATATATATATCGTACATGGATATAACAGTCATTTAGTCAATTAGGGGTCTAGGTAAGCTTACCGACCCAACAGTAGGTTCACAATCGTCTCGGGCCACCCGTGTAACCTTAACATCAAAATAGTGAAAAATAGGCCCGCATGCCTATATTGTCGGCCTGTGTAGGCCCACACGCCCGTGTGGCCCACACAGCCGAAAATGACCTTCGCCATGTGGATCACACGGCTTGGCCCAATAATCTCAAACATCCATGTGGTTCACCAATGGGGGCCCATACGGTCCAATTCGGTCTGTCCTGTGTATCGCACACGACCAGCCTCGTCGATTACACACCCATGTTCGATCACACGGCCAACCACATGGACAGCCACACGCCCGTGTGGTGTCGACAGTCTCATTTTTTGGCTTTTTACTGATTTCAGTCTCCAGTGTTTCGGTTACACACCTGGTTTATTTCCGCTGCAAACTCAACCATTAGCACTCCAAGACCTCAGACGAAAACAGAATGGTGATTCCCTACTGCCAAAGGGTCAATCAACAGCTCACTGCTCTTTGATTGAATCCGAATGCATGAAAAGGTAAACGACTATTGAAAGAGGCCAAGACAGAGGCCAAAGGAACAATAATTCGGCTGCAACCAAGCAGGAAACAGAAGTAACCCTTCAATCGGTCACTTTTAAACGAAGCATTAAAAACAAACAATTTCCAGAAACTATAGATAACCTTACCTTCGACGAACCACAGTGGATTTGCAATTAAACGGCACCGTCTAGAATTCCTACAGTCGTATAAAGGTCTCCTAACCAAAACTAGAACTCCCATTAGACAAAGAACAACAAAGGATAGAAGCTATAATAGCAAAACTTACCGTCACTGCTCAAAGATATTGAAGAAGCAAATCGTGACCACAAGAAGAAGGTTATGAAACGAAAGAAACCCGTAGCAAACAGGAAAAGAGGGAATCGACAGAACATAGATAATAAAATAAAAGAGAAAGATAGAAAGGGAAAAACTAAATGAAACTTTTGGCAGGAGAGAATGAACAAAAAAATTCGGCTTCAGTAAAACTAGGGAAGGAAAAACTGAATTTTGAAAACAAAAGAATTTAATCCTATCATAATCCCTTAATTTCTCCTATTTTTACTCCTAATATCACTCCACATGACTCCCCACTCAATCCAAACACCCCAAACCGTCCAGAACCTCCAACACATCTCAAACACTGAGTATTTTACCACATTTCAAACTCCATCATGGGACAAGAACAAAAAAGCATCCGCCTTGCACGTACAGGGATTCAAACTCAAGACCCCCAACACACTGACACTCCACTTAACCACCAGACCAGCAGGCCCATTCTGACATATTTTACCAACATATGTTTATAAGCCTACTGATTAGAGATTGGGGTTTCTTCATTTAAAAACAAAAATTTTCCCAAGCTAATGCTTGAACTTAGGAACTCTCAAACACTTCCCAGAACAGTTAACCACTGAAGCAGACATACAATTGTGTCACAAACATACGACAAAATATATAAGAGATTTTGGGGCGTTATAGAATACATGGTTGACATGTTTATAAATTGTCATTTGAGGTGCCTAAGGGAATATTGATTGTATGTAATTATACCATTTGTATAAGGCTAGAAAATGCATGGTTTTTGTAACTTATTATGGTTGGCTTATATGCACAATTTTTGGTGTAGGTACATGTCAAATTTTGTGAGAAATATGGCTTGTAAAATGGCCTCCTTTCATCCATATAGGCAGAGACACAGGTGTGTGTCTCAGCCTGTGAGACACACGGCCAAGTGACACGGTCGTGTGCCCCTTGTAGCTTTCAAAAGGGTTGCAAGTTAGGCTGTTACACGGCCTAGCACACGAGCGTGTGGCTTGGCTGTGTGGCCCAAGTTAGTGAGTTACACGGGCACAGACACTAGCAGGGACATGGTCGTGTGTCCCTATTTTGAATACCTAGACGACCTAAGACATGGGCGTGTCTCTTGGTCGTGTGACCCCTGCAGCTTTGAAAATTTCAATGTTTTTCAAAATATTCTCTGAGTTTCTAATTTAGTCCCGACTTGTTTCTAATGCATATTTAGGGCCTTGAGGGCTCGTATAAAGGATAGTATTTATGATTTTTATTGGTTTTATTATAAATATCAATATGTTATGAAATGTTTAAAATTTTTGTCTATTTGATCCTTAAACTCCAGTAAGGCTTCGTAACCCTATTCCGACGATAGATACGGGTTAGGGGTATTATAGGTGGAAAGGGGACGGTTCGACAAGGGGAGGAGAGGGTCGATAAGAGAAAGGGGAAAAAAGGAAGAAAAGGGAAAAGAGAATAGGAGAGCATAGGGGCTGTACAGGGTGACGGGGCTTTCAATGTGTCTTCTCCGATCTTCTCTTATGGCCTTCATATCTATTCTTCTACTTGGTATTTATAAACTTTAGAATGCTCAAAAAGCCTTAAAATTGTGTTTTTCCGCGTGTTTGAAAAGCAAGGTGCGAAATTGACATGGGGTGGCTCCTGAAATCTATTCTTTTCCTCCGATTTTCGCTCGCTTTTAGCTCTTTCTGCTCTCAAATGCTCACCAAGTATAAGAATATGAATTCAAAGGATTAAGAGCATCAAATTCACCAATTTGCATAAATAATCATCCAAAAACACATTAAGAATGGGATTAAAATATGTTAGTTTTATCATTTTTCATCTCTCTTATTCCTTTCCCACTCACTTTGAAAGCACGGAAAGATAAAGATTTTCTCTCTTTTTATATTAATCATTTAATAATAAAATATTACTAAAATCTTAATAAAATATTAAATAAGTAATATTTATATAATTAAGTAATTAAAAATATCACCAAAATATCACCAACATCATTATTACTTTTCAAAATTATCATTCTTCTAATGACCATTTTGCCCCTTATGAGTTTTCAAAATTCTTCCATTGAATCATCAATTATTTTCGTGAAATTATAATCTGGCCTCTCTTACTTTTTCCACTTATTCAATTTGGTCCTAATTCATACATTTTTTTTTAGTTTCTAGATCCTTCCACCCTCAAAATATTTACAATAGTGACCCTTTAACTTTTCCATATTTACACTTTAACCCCTCAAATTTTGAGTATTTAATCTTGGGCCACAAAATTTTGTTCACATTTATGATTTATTCCTTACTTGAATCAATACATCATAATATACTTCTTAATCAATTTTTATTAATTGATATAACTAAACTTCTCCCCCTTTTATCACTTTTATTTCCTTATTTTTTTCTTTACTTCACTTTATCGAGGACAAAATCTCGATTTTTCACTGCTTTCATATTATAACGACTTTTGGGGTGTTGCATTTCTTCCCCCCTTAAAATAAGTTTCGTCCTCGAAATTTCCTTGATTCTTCTGACCATGTACTTCATTACTTCTATATATTTTCGACTTTCCTTCTGAATCAACTTCCTTCATGATCCCACTTATCGTTCTCTTATATTAATATTTCATTATTGTGTTTTTCCTTAACTTTTATCCTAGTTTATCTAATTCCAATGACAAACATATCTAGTGCTCCTATCATTTTTCACTTCTCGTGCAATTATATTCTTCTTTTAAATTGTTCTCCTTTCCATAAGAATCAAGACCTTTAGTTAATCATCTTTGAAATTATTCTTATAATCCTATATTTCCTTTTTCTCAACTAGTCTCCTATCTCTTTTCTTTCCACTTAACTAGAACTTCTTTCTTAATTTCGTTTTCTGAAATCATCTCTATGATTTTATAATTCCTTTCTCACATATTCACATAGCTTATCATTTATATTCATTCTCTATTCTTTCATTTCTTTTTATTCTTATCATAACTATCTTATATAAATCACAACACCGTTATTTTAACATTTTTTTAGACTTTACTTTCTTATGCTTTAAATTCTCATCTTCATTTTCATAAAATTCCTTCACTTTATTTCTTTTCTTTCTCTTTTCAAGGCAAACAATGATTATCCCAATTATGGATCAGATTTAATCCTCTAAATCCAAACCTCTTAGAAATCTATTGGCCCGGCCGCTACCAACAATCTACTCGAGGTAACTGTCCCAACCAAAGTTTGCCTCTTTTATTTCTTTCATGATTCTGAGATTATCAATTATCTTTCAAGTCTATATACTAGACTAGTTAGTAACCCACAAATTTCTTCACGTCGTATCATAAATCTTATTATTATTCCATAATTTTAGATTCCTAAAAAACACTCATTGTATTCTTAATGTATCTTCTAATTCTTATCTATAAAGATTACAAATCGTCTATTAAATCTTTATACACTACTAAATAACATTTACCTTCACTCCTAGTTTATACTTTAGATTATTTTATTACAAATACATGCTGATCTATTCTCAACTTTGTAACCTATTTTCCTTTATACTCATTTACCATTAGATCTTAATATCTTTCATGGATCTTCCAACTCTTCACAATTTCTTTTCTTTATAAACCTTTTTCTATCCTCAAATATTAACATCACTTCTCCTCTTCTTATTTCCCTAATAGTACCTTTTTGTTGTGACTATTCACCTATACTTCTTTTCCTAATTTTTTTAATCACCATTCTTCATCTTTTCGAGTATAATTGTTCAACAAATTTTCTTCTCTACTTTAAAAAAATCAATTTATCCTCTTATTAATATTCTTTACAAACTATTCCTAGGTTTTCTCAACAATTTATGAACTATCATTTATTTCATGTCTCTTATAGCCATACTTAAAGAATCTTTAGAAAATATCCAATATTCACCTTAATGGGACTTTTCGCATTTACCATAAGGTCGAATAGGTATTTTCTTTAAACCTTCAATACTTGCATTGGAGATAACCCGAGATCCTAATTTATCTTGCTCTTCTTGTTCGTAAACGGGTATAAATTCTTGAGCTTCTCTACCTTTCTTAGTTAAACGTAATAGAATTGGACTTGTTGCCACTCTTTTACCTAAATTCTTTTCTCTTTTCTTCTTTTCAAGATATATCTTACCAACAATTTATTCTTAAACTCTTTCAAGAAAATCTCAAATTTATCTTCTCACTAAGATTTATACCTTAATAATAATATGCTATTGATAGGTTTCACCTTCTCTTTTTCTTTTTAACAAAAACACTACACTTCTTAACTATAACTTATCACCATTAGTATAATTGTAATACTAAATATAATCAATCTCTTAGACTTATTCTATTATTTCCATCTATTTCCTCTTATTCTCTTATTAATATTGATTATTTACTTAATTAAGGTCTTTATTTCTCTCTATTCTTTCTTTACAAACAATCATTTTCTCGATCTTCATAATTGAATAATATTATTATTCTATTCTATTCTATTCTATTCTATTCTATTCTATTCTATTCTATTCTATTCTTATATTTCTATCATCTCTTCTGTTTCCAAAAGACCAACCTTATAACAATATGCCAAACTTTTCGTTAATAAGCTCAAACTTTCTAAGTTCTCATTTTGTACATGTACAACTCTATATACTCATTTTCCTTCACATTCTTTAGTCTCTAACTTATTTTTTTCTTTACTTTTAACCACCTGAATTCATTTCTATGTTTTCTTCTGTCTCTGATTCTATATCTTCCTCCGAAAAATTCTCTATATTCAATTCTGAATTCTCTTCAAATTCATCTTCTACAATCCAATTCAGAAATTCCTCAAGATCTTCTTCCTCTTCTATCTTTATAACGGGTATTGAAATTATAAACTCTCTTGATAATTTCCTAACAACTAATTTATCTATCCATGGCATGTCAAAGACAATTTGCTTCTCAATCAATTTCCATAAACCTACACTTTGTCTTACTATTTTCCTTGCTCCATAAAAGATTATAAACTTTGCGTAGCTTATAACTATATTCCAATAAGTTTGCATTACCAATGTCTTCCAAAGTTGGTCTAAAATCATTTGATGCTCCTATTCTACTAATTTCCCTCTAAGGGTCAAGTATTACACATTATTCTTTCTAATCAATTCATGACCCTTCCATAACAGTTCTCGCATCTTTCGATTTACAGAAATAAGATGTTGAACGATGTCTTCTTCTAGTTTCACTCTATAATCTTGCACTTCTCTTATCATCCTATCAACTTTTTTTTCCCTCTGTGTTGGAGTCGTTCTCTCATCAAACGGTATTAGATTCATTGTCATTTCTTCCAATATCTATGACAGAATATAAGTTTTTTATTAAATTTCAGTATTTATCTATTTTCCTCTTGTGTCATCACTAACTAATTCAAAATTATTTCCTTATCAGTAATGATTCAGATTTCCAAACATATCAATACTTCTAACATTGATAGCACATCTCATCACATCGGTATATCCTATATGGCATGTACTTCTAGACTTTTTCTCTACCCAATTATCATAAAACCAAGACTTTGATACCACTAAATGTAACACCTCTATACATGTTCAACCCAAGGAACCCGATATAAGAATATTACATTTGGTGACAAAACAATTTTGGCTAACCACTAATAAATTTAAACATTAAATGATAAACTTTTCATTAAGTTAATTCAATGTTATCATTCTCGATGTTCAGGGACATTATTAGTTAACCAACTATGCTCAAAAATGTTTAAAATATGACTTTCGCACAAAACAGGGGAAAAGTATCGATACTTTTGGTCTAAGTATCGCTACTTTTCCTTCATTATCGATACCAACATAAAAATCGATGCCAAAAATACATTCTGTTTTGGAATTTTTCAAAATCAAGCTCCAGGTATCAATACCTTGGGTAAATTTTTGGACAAAACACTTGAAAAACTCGCTCAAAACTCATTGCACTATTTTCAAACCATTTCAAATTTTAAAACCAATTCAAAACAGTACTAAATCAACCTCATTTAACAAATATTCAACCATCGATGCATGCATGCATTTAGATTGTAATAATTCAATTCAAATATCACTAAATTTTCTCATTAGACAGCAAAATAAGTAAAGTTTTCATAACTTATATTTTAGCCCCTATTATTAGAACACACTTGATTTTCCTAAGTACATATCATTCTATTCCAAAATATAAACCATACTATCTTGGCACTTGGAGATGTGATGAGATAGATGTCCACGACCTCAACTACGACTCTTCAAAAACCACTGTACCTACGCGTTAAAAATAAATGCATTAAGTCTGTGAAAACTTAGTAAGTACCCATGATATTCAAAATCTATAAAATTCATTAATTCTTAATATTTCATTTCTTTGTTTACATATCCTACATCTCAATTTCTTATTATCATATTTATTTGTCACTTTTACTTATTTCACAATTTAGTTCTTAAGTCCTCAATTCAACCCATAAGAACTTCCTACTCTTTTAATACACGCATCATATTTCAACATTTGGTATAAGTTTCCATAATTTCATCACAAAATTTATCTTTTCTTTTACAAAATACCTTTACACATTTATGTTCCTTCCTTATCATCCTCATATTCCTCGAATCATTTCAATTTACTTATATTTTCACTTTTTAGATTCAATATTTTGATCATCAATCAGTTATTATACTTTTTCTTATAATTAAAATTATTTACTTTTTTTAACAGAGGCCCAGTAGACTAAATAGAATACTTAGGATATACGGAACTAATACATGAGGTGCACTAAAATGCACTAATAGAACAGTAGGCACCATAGTGCAAAATTGTAGCCACTGAAGTGCAAAATGATAAGTATTGAAGTGTGAAATACTAAACGCTAAAGCGCAAGACGATAAACTCACTGAAATTTCCTTAATGGCATGCCATCTATATCCCAATAGTTTTTATCTCCTTTACTTGGGAAAATTATATAATGCACTCATATCACTTTTATGCTTTCACAATTTAATCATTGTAACAATATTTAGTATAATTATGTCTTCCACTTTCAATAACACATGTAACTTGTCTTCATATTTAATAATCTTTCATAACTCACTAATAATTATTATTATACATTTCACATAACACTTTTACATACTTTATAATTTAGTCATCATTACAACATTTCATGTAACAATATCTTTCCTTTCAATAACACATATAGCATATCTCAATACTATTTAATATTTCCATAATTCATTACAATATCTATTTTCACAAATTAAGTGTTATGCACTTCACTTTTACTATTTCTAACATAAATTTTCCCAAATTCACGATATAGCCCCGATTTCCACAACTTAGAAAATAATTGTAGTTTGGAATAAAATATTCATATATCCTTTTATTTTTCAACATATTCTTTATTTATCAATATTTTCTTGTAAATTTTATAACTTTTCAATTTAGTCACCTTTAACATAAAAGTCCTTTATTCACTATTTAATCATAGTAAATAAATTTTCTTTCTTGTTTCATGTAATTCACATGATTAATCCCATATCTTATTTTACACACCCAATTTATATGTATTTCACTTATATTATTTCCACCACATATAATTTTTATGTCTTTTAATTTAATTTTGTTTCCTCATATTTTCCATAGTTTCACTTATTCAATACTTTGTGTATTTTTCACTATTATATAGCATGACTATTATATATATTTCTATTATAATTTCCTATTTCTTATGTTAAATCATTTCACATCTTGTTCCAGTAACTTACTAATATCTCACTATGTTAAAACTAACGTCAATAATGACATTATAGAATGATTGCAAAGCAAAAAAAAAAGGAAAAAAAAAACCCACACAGATTTTACATGGAAACCCTTTCAGGAAAAAATCACGGGTAAAGGAGGAGAAATTCACTAATGTTAAAAACTTAATGATACAAGAGGAGTTTCGACAACATTTATTTAAAGGTTGAAAACCCTTATTCTAATCAATGTCAATTAGAAAAAGTGTAGTTCTATATGGATTCTACTTGTGTTGCATGGTTCGTACACAGATCCATAGCTTTACCACTATATTATCTTTAACAAAGATTTGGGTCACACAACTTTAACACACAAAGTTCACATTATAATCCTTAAATATCAAGAAAGTCCATGGGTACTAACTTCTTTTCTATCCAAAATCACTTGCTATTCTCTTCTCTTTATCATTTAATTCACTTTCTCACTTCTTCCTTCAGCAACATGTCAAAAACATAATACTTTCCCTAAGAAATCTTGAATTTACTGTCATTTCTATATTTTTCTATTACTACTAAACTTAAAAACAACATAAACATCCATAAATTGTTCTCTTGAAACCAAACTTTAACATGACTTTATCTCTCTTCCAACTTCTATTTTCTTGAATCTAACTTGATATTTCTAGCTCCTCATGTTCTCTTTATCATTTTTCTCTCTTGGTGGCTATGAAAATCATTTTGATTTCTAGGTGAAACTGATGGATTTTGGTTGGAAGGACCAATTTGTAATGAAAGAAAAATTCTCTATTCTTCCTTTCCCACTCACGTTGAAAGCATGGAAAGAGGACGATTTCCTCCCTTTTATATTAATCATTTAATAATAAAATATCACTAAAAATATAATTAAAATATTAATTAAATAACATTTATCTAATTAAGTAATTAAAAACATCACCAAAATATCACCAACATCATCATTACTCTTCAAAATTATCTTTCTTGCTAATAACCATTCTGCCCCTTATGATCCTTCAAAATTCCTCCATTGAATCATCACTTATTTTAGTAAAATTGTGATTTGACCCCTCATACTTTTTTCCACTTATTCAGTTTGGTCCTAATTCATCCATTTTCCTTAGTTTCTTTATCCTTCCACCCTTAAAATATTTACACTATTGGCCCTTCAACTTTTTTATATTTTCACTTTAACCCTTCAAATTTTGAGTATTTATTCTTGGGCCACACAAATTTTCTCACATTTATGAATTATTCCTTACTTGAATCAATACATCATAATGTACTTCTTAATCAAGAATTTTTTTAATTGATATAACACAACTTCTCCACCTTTTATCACTTTTATTTCCATTTTTTCTCTTTATTTAAAATCTCGATTTTTCACTGCTTTCATATTGTAGCGACTTTTGGGTTGTTACTATATGATCCGAAAGGCCAAAACAGAATTTGAAGACTCAAACAATTCAATTTGGAAATGATTTATATCTATATTGTTATGGTATTGAATATGATTGTGAACTTTATAACACCCCAAACCCAACCTAGACGTTACGGTCGAATCTGACATGTCGCATAGAAGTGTTTTACGAAACCAAAGTCTGATGGGAAATTTGTTCAACAAAAATCCAATTATTTCTTAATTCTTAGCACCATTTGGTAAGTTTTAAAAAAATGTCACACGGTAAAACGGTTTGTTATAGCAGGTTTAAAATTCGCGAAAGCTACTCCATATACAAATATCTTGAGGTTGAAAAATACGTGTTTGCCTTGAAAAACTGTTTTTGTAGTGAAAACTTATTTGTATCCGTTAAGCAGTTCAAAATAAGAAATTATAACCCAATTAAAAGAAAATTAAAATACCAGAGGCTTTATTACATAAAAATCACCCCAAAGTAAAATTTTAAGTAACTGGTTCGGAATAAAATATTGGAAAATGTCGCCACCTCCGAGTCCCACGCAGCTTCAAATCATCTAAGTTTGGGGATTACCTACACAATCAAAAGAAATGGGTGAGTTACGAGAACTCAGTGTGTAATCCCCTAACACGCAGTAACAGTTTGGGTCCAAACCCTATTCAGTATCAGTACAGTGTGGGCCTTAGCCCAATATAAAAACAGTGTGGGCCTAAGCCCAATACAGTATCAGTATGGTGCAAGTATGCAAACCCACCCCAAATCCAGCCAGCACACCACCTGTACCAACCCAACACACCATGTGGGGACTAAGTCGACCCACCCAGCCCACACACCAATA
Source organism: Gossypium raimondii (assembly GCF_025698545.1). Taxonomy (NCBI): domain Eukaryota; kingdom Viridiplantae; phylum Streptophyta; class Magnoliopsida; order Malvales; family Malvaceae; genus Gossypium; species Gossypium raimondii. The sequence goes on from NC_068577.1 coordinate 15,490,247, forward strand.
TTCCAGCATAGCTGCTAGTAATAATAACGCAGTAGAGCTACCAGTACAATATATATGGTAAAGCCACCAGTAACAGTAACTGTGGCAGAGCCACCAGAAACAGTACTTCCTCTATAACAAAATCCCAACCCCATGCAGTATGTCATGTCATAAATAATTCGTGTATGCAGAATTTCTTACTCAGTAACAGTCATATATATATTTATCATAAAAACCTAGCATTCATTTTACCCTAACAGGGGTATTACGGTAATTTTACCCATCGGGGGTATTTTGGTAATTTTACCTATCGAGGGTATTTCGGTAAATTTACCCTTCGAGGGTATTCAATAATTTTACTCATTGAGGGTATTTCTATAATTTTTCCCATCGAGGGTATTTCGGTATTTTTAGGCCCATTACGGCCTAAGCCTATGGAAACGCACATGGGGGCCACTACAATCCAACACCCAGTCTCGTGGGCTCGATTTTCCTACACGAGCGATCGCACGCTCATGTGGCCTCGATTGCTGTGTTTTCAACTTTTCGGCTTTTCTAGATTCGTAGTAGAGAGAGTGTGATTACACACCTATTTGTGAAAACACACCAAGATCCACGTCCACCCAGTTTCAACATTCATACAAGTTTTCATTAGTCACTAACGAAAAGGTTGATCTCTATTATTCAAATCCTTAACCCCAAAATGTTTACCTCGAACGACAACAGTGACTTAGCCCTCTTATACCACTGCCGAAGATTAACTATGATCCTTAGACGGGTTTCTACATGTAACACCCTAACCCGTATTCGTCGCCGAATTAGGGTTACGAAGCATTACCTAACAAACACAACCATTTTTATAATCAAACTGATCACAAACATAGAAATTAAACCATTTTCGCATGACTATTTATATGTTTTACAATCCAAATCTAACCAAAATATACTCAAACCTATACATGCCATAAGATCGAGTTCAAATTTTTAACAAAATACCAAAAGAAGTCGATAGTGTGACAGACTATGCTGATGATCCCTGAGCTCGTAACGCGTCTCCAAAATCTATAAAACAAATGAACAAGAACAATCAAAGTAAGCTTTTATAGCTTAGTAAGTTTATAGCATATCTAAAATACATATAAACGAACATATGAAAAATCATTATATGCTTATAATCAAGTTACGTACACAATCATTAATTGCATATACAAATTCCAAATATACTTATCATTTTCATTTCATGAATACATATCTATGATCTTCCAAATACATATGTCAAAAGCTTATATTTTTACTTATCAACTACATGAATCAAATGCACATTTATACTTCTAATCCACATGTGCCTATTTCATACATGTATATTCAACAATTTCATAGCAACCAATACATGTACTTACTCACTAAACACATAGATCCAAACATTTATAAGCTCATCGAATACATATAAATAAGTATTCATATATTTATTCATTATATATATAACCCAAAATCATATATATATATATATATATATATATATATCACATGCATATAATCACTTAATTTAACATATTCACCGGCACTTAGCCTGCTAGGCTTATAGCCTGATTCAGATCACCGGCACGTAGCCTGCTAGGTTTATAACCTGATTCAGATCACCGACACGTAGCCTGCTAGGTTTATAACCTGATTCAGATCACCGGCAAGTAGCCTGCTAGGTTTATAACCTGATTCAGATCACCGGTACGTAGCCTGCTAGACTTAAAGTCTGAATTAATTCACTGGCACTACATTCGCTAAGCATCGAGCCTGAATACCACGGGTATGAAATTGGTCTTTCACAAAATTCTTTATAAGAAAATCTAGATATTCTTTATATCTCATATAAATGTTTTCAATAATTGTATCTCAGCAAGAATCGAATTATTATTCCAATCTTCGTAGCAAACATACATTTGAATAACATCTCTATAGTTCATATCATTAAATTCGGTTCATAGAACTCAATACCGCATTCGAATATTATACATATTTTCTTCTATATTATAAGCTTCAACTTATAAAACTCAAAGCAAACATTAACTACATACATATAATTCATGTGATTAATTTCAACTTATCGAGTTCAATACATACATTCGCTAACATACATGTAATCTATTAAATTTCATCCAACTTATAAAATTCAGCATATATATATATTCGCTAAATATATATATATATATATAAATAGAATCTATGCAATTTATTTTAACTTATAAAACTCAAATATACATTAACTAATACATATATATATACAATTCATACATTATATTTTAACTCATATACTTACACTTATAACTATATATGTATATTATTACCTATTCGATATTTCCATATATATAAATATACTTAACATTTAAACCTTGAAATATGTTCGAACTTATTCGAAAATATACATGTATATTCTTCAATTCCACAGTGACATTCATTCAAAATTATTAAAGTATATACAATATATACCCTTAATCAAACTCAAAGATTATACTTATTTATACATATACATATTAGAAAATTAACACATATATATACATATAATTTCTTACTTATACTCAATATATATAAGTATTTATTCATATATATACATGCTTATTCAATCCAACTTATACCAATATTTGATACACATACATATATATATATCTTTATATATCTATTCAACATCATGTAAACATATATAACAAACAACATTAACTAAATTCAAACTTTATTCACATATATACATACCTATGTTGAATACATCACATACCTATATATATAGTTCCATATCTAAATTATTTACAAGGGCATTGATGTATGTATATTTGTGTATTCATACTCATTCGAACCTAACACACATATATATATACATAATTTTCATACTTTCCATTCGATTTATATACTTTTAAATTTTAACTCAACATAAATACATTTGATATTCATACATATAAACTAATTTAATAAAAAATTAAATAGCTAATAGACTTACCTCGGACGATGGAAAATCGAAGTCGGACGATTATTCGACTAATTTGGCTTTTCCCCGATCTAGCTCCAATTTCTTTGGTTCTCGATCTAAATATATTCAAAATAAGATAATTTATTTATTAACACATTCAATTTAATCCAAAAACACATAATTTGGCAAATTACTATTTTGCCCCTAATATTTTCACTTTTTACAATTTACTCCCTATTGCATAAAACACAATTTATACAAAATTTGCCCATACCACACAAGGGCCAAATATTCATGGTTCTCATACAAGTCCACACATTGCATTTATTTCACATTTTAGTCCCCCAAAAATTTAATTTCACAATTTAGCCCTATTTACTCAATTTCACTAAAAATTCCAATACAAAACATATTAATCTATCACATATCTTTCATTTTTCATCATCAACTATCACAAAGTCTAAGCATTCATCAATGGCACATTTCAAAATCATCAACAATTCACAAAATTAAAACATGGGTTTTGAAGAACAGAAAGCAACGATCTCTAAAACATAAAAATCATCAAAAACCGAACAAAATCCATACCTTAATCAAAGCTTGAAAGTGACGAATGAAATAAGCTTTAAACCCTTTTATTTTCTTTCCAATTCGGCCAAAAGATGAAGAACATGGCATTTTAATTTTTTATATTATACATATATTAACCTTATTGTTAATTTACTATATTAACCTTTACTAATATATATATATATATAAAACATATATAATAAGGTTACATTAGTCCTTTGCCATCCACTAACTTACATAGTGGGCTAATTGCATAATAAAACCTCTAAATTATAAAGACAACAACAATTAGGCACTTTCATATTTAACCACTACATTTTTATTTTACGCGATTTAATCCTTTTATTTAATCAGACACTCAAACGACGAAATTAAAGCACGAAATTTTCACACTAGTAAATTCACACATAATAAACACAGAAAAAATATATAAAAATATTTTTCTAATTCAGATTTGTGGTCCCAAAACCACTATTCCGATTAGGGTCAAAACCGGTTGTTACACTACATCACAACTAGATTTATTAACCAATTTTACTTGGTCAAAAGGTTTGAATCCCCTTCATGACCACTTACAAAAAAACACCACAAGTATTCAGCCAACATTTAGATAATAGCCCACATACCTGCCTTAAAACGAGAAAAGAGAGGAAGAGTTTCGACGAATTGGTATCACTTGATATCCCTTCAGCCCTCTTAGAGTTCGACCGATAGAGAGGAGTGTAACAGCAGAATCACAATAATAAAGGGAATTAACTCTCAAACAATAAGGGGATAATCAGAGGTAAAGATCAAGAACAGAAAGAGGATGATATTCGGTTAGAGAAGAAGAAGAGAAAGGAAAAAAAAGGTTTGGTCGGTAGAGAAAAAGAAGAAAAAGGAAGAAGAGGGAAAAATTTGACTATTCATAGAGGGAAAGAAGAAAGAAAAAGGGCAGAATGGGACAAACCCGAGAGGTACTTCCCCGAAACCCAGTAATAGTCAACACCAAAACTAAAAAGGAAACACGAAAACTACCCCTAAAGACCAAACACCTTAGCACCTAAAGACCAAATTCGGCCAAGCTCTTCTAGAATGCCGAAAATAACACATATTTTTCCCTTTAGCCTTAATCTCAAAGTTGAAACACCCCCAAATGGACACACTTCTTCCTCTACTCAAATTCCTCAATTCTCTCATAAAATCACTCATCCAATCCTCTCCTTGAAATCCTCCATGATCCACTATTTAAATCACTCATTTGACCCATTCAAACTCTCCAACACAGAGGTCAAATCCAACACCAACTCTTGCCTCCACATGAGCAAAATAAATAATCTCATTTGCATGCAGTGAGACTTGAACCTCTGACCTCCTTACCACACCTGTGTTGCCACCTGGCCACTACACCACAAGCTCTTTTTGAGTTAACGAACTAACATTAAAATTTATAAAGCCTACCTACCTATGTTCAGATTCACTTAAGAGCAAAAACTGAAAATTTTGCAAAAGCCAATACTTGAACCCAGGCCCTTCAAACACTCCCATACACACTCAAAATTACTTAACCACTGAAGCAAACAAGTAGTTGTGTCATAACATACAAAAATTAAATACTAGAAATTTGGGGCGTTACAACTCTACCCCCTTAACGAAATTTAAGCCTCAAAATTTACCTAATTAGAAAAGGTGAAGGTATTGTCGTCGCATCGCCTCTTCGGGTTCCCACGTGGCTTCCTCTGAACTGTGATTACGCCATAGCACCTTGACTAAAGGAATAGATTTCCTCCTCAGTACTCTAACCTCATGGTCCAAAATCTACATTGGTTCCTCCTCGAAGGTTAAATCCGGTCTAACCTCGATTTCTTTAACTGGAACAATGTGTGTGGGATTAGAGCGGTAACGTCCTAGTATGGAGACATGGAACACATCATGAATTCGATATAATTCTAAAGGCAACTCAAGTTGATAAGCGACCGGTCTCACACGCTTCTGTATACGGTAAGGCCCAATGAACCTAGGGCTAAGCTTACCCTTCCGTCCAAACCTGAGTATCTTCTTCCAAGGAGAAACCTTGAGAAACACATAATCCCCCACAAAATACTCAATCTCTCAGCATTTAAGATCTGTATAAGAATTTTGCCTATCAGACGCTTCCTTCAACCTGTCTCGAATCAGTTTTACCTTCTCTTCGGTATCAGCAACCAACTCTGGCCCCAGAACTCGCAGCTTTCCCAACTCAGTCCAACAGGTGGGAGTACGACACCTACGACCATATAATGCTTCATACGGTGTCATTTGAATACTGGACTGATAGCTATTATTGTACGCATACTCTGCTACCGACAAAAAATCTTCCCAGTTGCCTCGGAAATCCACTATACAACACCTTAACAAATCCTCCAGAATTTGAATCACCCTCTCAGATTGACCATCTGTCTGGGGATGAAACACAGTACTAAAGTCCAATCTTGTACCCAACGCCTCGTGTAACTTCCTCCAAAATCGAGATGTAACTTCCTTAACAAATCCCCAGTGCCTCCAAATTTTTAATGCGAATACCACTGCAGCTAACTCCAAGTCGTGAGTAGGGTAATTCACCTCGTGAGGCTTCAGTTGTCGAGATGCATAAGCAACCACCTTACCCTCCTACATCAACACACAACCCAAAGCAACATGTAATGCATCACTGTAAACAGTGAATTCTTTCCCGGACTCTAGCTGTATTAAGACAGGGGCCTCAGTCAGAACTTTCTTCAATTTTTCAAAACTTTCCTGCTACTTATCAGTTAAGTTAAACGGTACCCCTTTACGCAACAACTTAATCAGAGGTGCAGCAATTAAGGAAAACCCCTCAACAAAATGTCTGTAATAACCTGTCAGACCCAGAAAGCTTCGAATCTCAGATACGGTCTTAGGTGGTTTCCAATCCAGTATAGTTTTAATTTTTTGAGGATCAACCCTAATCCTCTCAGTAGACACCACGTAACAGAGAAATGTCACTTCTCGCAGCCAGAACTCACACTTGCTGAACTTAGCATACAGTTGTTTCTCCCTTAGAATCTACAGGACAATTCGGAGATGTGCATCATGTTCATCCTTGATTTTTGAATACACCAAGATATCGTCTATGAAAACTACCACAAACCAATCCAAGTAGGGCTAAAATACTCGATTCATTAGGTCCATGAAGGCAGCTGGTGCATTTTTCAGCCTAAATAGCATCACTAGGAATTCGTAATGGCCATAACGAGTCCTAAATGCAGTCTTATATACATCAGCCTCCTTAACTATTAACTGATGGTACCCAGAGCAAAGATCTATCTTGGAGAAAACTGAAGCTTCTTGCAACTGATCAAATAAATCATCTATCCTCGACAAAGGATACCTATTCTTAATAGTCAGTTTATTCAATTGTCGATAGTCGATACACATGCGCATGGTCTCATCCTTCTTCTTTACAAACAACACCGGTACTCCCCACGAAGACACACTAGGCCGAATAAATCCTCGATCCAAAAGTTCTTGGATTTGAGCTTTTAATTTTACTAACTTCTTCGGTGCCATCCTGTAAGGGGTGGTAGACACTGGAGCTATTCCTAGCAGAAGCTCAATTCCAAATTCAACTTCGCAGTTCGGAGGCAACCCAGGGAGCTCATTAGGAAAAATATCGGAAAACTCCTTCACAGTTCTAACATCTCCAACAGAAGGACCCTCAGCTTCAGATATATTAATATAAGCTAGAAACGCCTCACAACCCTTGCGAACAAGTTTTTCGGCCCTTAAAGCAGAGATCACATTAGACAGAAAGCCTCTTCGCTCCCCAATCACAGCCACCTCCTCATCCTCAATAGTCTTTAATACCATATGCTTAGCAACACAGTCCAACCTAGCTCAGTGTTTCACCAGCCAATCTATGCCCAAAATAAAGTTGAATTCACCAAACGGCAGTTCCATCAATTCTGCTAGAAAAATTGCTCATTGTACCTCAAGGGGCATATCTATGAATAACTTATTTACCTTTATCGACTGTCCCAGTGGACTTATCACAGTTATCCCACTAACAATATTTTCGAACTGAGTACCCAAAGTTCCCGGCACAGTGCATGCAACGTACGAATGTGTAGACCCAATATCCACTAAAGCAGTGTAGGGTATATTACGAATTAAGAACGTACCGATTATGACGTCAGGAGCGTCACCATCCTTTCGGCGATGGGCGGCATACACCAGATCTGGCTGTCTCACTACAATGTTACCAGTACCTCTTTCTGGGCTCCACGACTTCACCCCATTCCGTTTCCACCTCTGACCTGCCCACGGCCTCTCGGTGACTGACCACCTCTCACTGGCTGAACATGACCCGGTCCTGCAACTTGTATCTGAACCGGCCTCTGTGGACAATCCTTAACCCAATGATCCATGGACCCATATCTAAAGCATGCCCTAGTCCTCTTCTAGCACACACCCTGATGAGATCTACCACAATCAACATAAGGCTGCAGCCTAGCAATAGTAACCGGGACTCCAGTCTGAACCGGCCCATCAAACCTGGCCTTCTTAACAGGCCTCTCAAAAGAACTTGAGGGCCCAAAATCCCTCTTATTCCTGCCCTTATCTTTTTCACGATTTTGGAACTCCGAGCGCTTCACTTTTTCAGCAATCTTTGCCTTTTCTACAAGAGTAGCAAAATCTCGCTCCCTCTGCAGAGCTATCAATACCCTTAACTCGTCTCGAATACCATCCTCAAAACGTACACAACGTTCATACTCAGTTGCTACTATCCCTCGGGCATACCGACTCAACCGCAAGAATTTTGCCTCATATTCTGCCACTATCTTACTTCCCTAGGTTAGGCTCAAAAATTCCTTTTGGCGGGCGTCCACATAACTTACGCCCACATACTTTCCTTGAAATGCCGCCTTAAAAAAATCCCACGTCACACGATCAACCTGCATACCCTCTCTCACGGTAAGCCACCATTGGTAGGCCTCATATTGCAGTAAAGACACTGCCCCCTTTAATTTTTGCTCCATGGTACAGTCAAAGTCGTCCATTATTCGTTCGATCGCCTCTAACTAGTACTCTGCCACATTTGGGGCTACACCAGAAATACCTCTGTAAATTTTTGCTCCATTAGACCGGAGTCGTTCTAAAATTGACCCTCGGCCCACTACTCTAATACTAACTCCAGCAACCCTTTCTAGAACACTGAGCATTGCTTGGGATAAAGCATCATCCCCAACTGCTCGATCAAAAGACCCCATCTCCATTACTGGTGAGGCTGGTGCTTCTCCTGCAGGCATATGGCCTGATGCCGATAATCCGGCCCGAGTACTTCCTCGGCCTCTACTGCGGCCTCGTGTACCCTTTCCACGAGTAACTCCTGTGCTCATTTCGATATGCGCTTTATCTGATTAAAAAGTCTTATGTATCAGCTTATAATTTCAGTAATTATTAGCAAATGTATTATGAAAAATAGTCATTAGAGGTTTGTTTCTGCGGATCGAGATTTCACTACAATTTACAGTCTCCTATAGTTTCAGTTTCACTCTAACTTAAAAGTTTTAGTACGGTCCTACTATCTATAATAAACCCTCAATATTTTTCAGTTTAAACAGTCTACAGTATATAGAAACTTACAGATTCGACACTAGAGACTCGGTGTACCACACTTGCAATCTTCATAAATAAATCAAAACGGTTTTTTAAAAATTCCAGATATTTCCAAACCCATTCCACAGTCGAGTTTTGCAACTTGGCTCTAATACCACTAAATGTAACACCCCAAACCCGGCTTAGATGTTACGACCGAATCTGACATGTAGCATAGAAGTGTTTTACGAAACCAAAGTCTGATGGGAAATTCGTTCAATAAAAATCCAAATATTTCTTACTTCCTAGCACCATTTGGTAAGTTTAAAAAAAATGTCACACGGTAAAATGGTTTGTTATAGCAGGTTTAAAATTCACGGAAGCTACTCTACATACAGATATCTTGAGGTTGAAAAATACGTGTTTGCCTTGAAAAACTATTTTTGTTGTGAAAACTTATTTATATCCATTAAGCAGTTCAAAATAAGCAATTATATTAAAAGAAAATTAAAATACCAGAGGCCTTATTACATAAAAATCACCCCAAAGTAAAATTTTAAATAACTGGTCCGGAATAAATATTGGCAAATGAGGCCACCTCCGAGTCCCACGCAGCTCTAAATCATCTAGGGTTAGGGATTACCTGCACAGTCAAAATAAATAGGTGAGTTACGAGAACTCAGTGTATAATCCCTAACACGTGAAGAATAATCAGGCCCGAGCCCTATTCATGTCGATCAGTGTGGGCTAAGCCCAATCTGGTCGATATGGCGCAAGTATGCAAACCCACCCCAAATCCAGCCAGCACACCACCCGTACCAACCCAACACACCATGTGGAGACTAAGTCGACCCACTCAGCCCACACACCAATATTGCAGCATAGCTGCCAGTAATAATAACGTAGCAGAGTGCCCGATCAAGATATGTGGTAAAGCCACCGATGAATGATGGAATTGTGGCGAGCCACCGTAAGCGATACCTCCTCTATAACAAAATCCCAACCCCATGTAGTATGTCATGCCATAAATTATTCGTGTATGTAAAATGTCTTACTCAATAATAGTCATATATATATTTATCATAAAAACCTAGCAGTCATTTTACCCTAACGGGGGTATTACAGTAATTTTACCCATCAGAGGTATTTCGGTAATTTTACCCATCTAGGGTATTTCGATAATTTTACCCTTTCGGGGGTATTTTAATAATTTCACGCATCGAGGGTATTTCAGTAATTTTACCCATCTAGGGTATTTTGGTAATTTTACACATCGAAGGTATTTTAGTAATTTTACCCATCGAGAGTATTTTGATAATTTTACCCATCGAGGGTATTTCGATAATTTTAGGCCCATTAAGGCCTAAGCCCATGGAAACGCACATGAGGGCCTCTACAGTCCGACGCCCAGTCTCATGGGCTCAATTTTCCCGCATGAGCGATCGCACACTCATGTGGCCTTGATTGTCGTATTTTTTACTTTTTGACTTTTGCCGATTCGCGGTAGAGAGGGTGTGATTACACACCTGTTTGCGAAAATACACCAAGATCTATGTCCACCCAATTTCTGCATTCATACAAGTTTTCATTAGTCACTAACGAAAGGGTTGATCTCTATTATTCAAATCTTTAACCCCCAAAACGCTTACCTCGAATGACAACAGTGACTTAGCCCTCATATATCACTGTCGAAGATTAACTATGATCCTTAGACGGGTTTCTGCATTACAACCAGATTTATTAACCAAAGTTGCTTAGTCAAAAGGTTTGAATCCCCTTCATGACCACTTACAAAAAAAAAACACCACAAGTATTCGACCAACATTTAGATAATAGCCCACATACCTACCTTAAAACGAGAAAAGAGAGGAAGAGTTTCGATGAATTGGTATCACTTGATTCCCCTTCAGCCCTCTTGGAGTTCGAGCTGACAGAGAGGAGTGTAACAGTAGAATCACAACAATAAAGGGAATTAACTCTCAAACAATAAGGGGATAATCGGAGGTAAAGATTAAGAACAGAAAGAGGATGATATTCGACTAAAGAAGAAGAAAAGAAAGGAAAAAGAAGGTTTGGTCGGTAGAGAAAAAGAAAAAAATGAATAAGAGGGAAAAATTCGGCTATTCAGAGAGGGAAAGAAGAAAGCAAAAGGGTAGAATGGGACAAACCCGAGGGCTACTTCCTTAAAACCCGATAATAGTCGACACCAAAACTAAAAAGGAAAACACGAAAATTGCCCCCAAAGACCGAACACCTTAGCACCTAAAGACCAAATTCAGCCAAGCTCTTCTAGAATGCCAAAAATAACACCCCTTTTTCCCCTTAGCCAAAATCTCAAAGTTGAAACACCCCTAAACGGATACACTTCTTCCTCTACTCAAATTCCTCAATTCTCTCCTAAAATCACTCCTCCAATCCTCTTTTTGAAATCCTCCATGGTCCACTCTTTAAATAACTCATTTGACCCATTCAAACTCTCCAACACAGAGTTCAAATCCAACACCAACTTTTGCCTCCACATGAGCAAAATAAATAATCCCATTTGCATGCAGTGAGGCTTGAACCTCTAACCTCCTTACCACACCTGTGTCGCCACCTTACCACCACACCACAAACTCTTTTTATGTCAATGAACTAACCTTAAAATTTATAAAGCTTACCTGCCTATTTCCAGATTCACTTAAGAGCAAAAACTTAAAATTTTGCAAAAGCCAAGACTTGAACCCAGGCCCCTCAAACACTCCCATACACACCCAAAATTACTTAACCACTGAAACAAACAAGTAGTTGTGTCACAACATACAAAAATTAAATACTAAAAATTTGGGGCGTTACAAACTCTATTGACATTGGAATGTTAAAATGATATGCATATTAGATTGGTTAAGTGAGTTATGCATGGTTTGATTTATAAGATGTAAATGTATTCTTAGTAGCATTTTTTGGTTTCTATATTGAATAAGAATTGGTATGAATGGTATATGAATTAGGTGATAATAGAATTTGTATTGGATGTATACAATTGATATAAGCTTTTATTGCATTGACTTGAATCATGAAAATACCACTAAGCTTTATCACTCAACATACGATTTATTTTCTTTGTGTGTAGGTATAGGTACATCTTAAAGTCCTGATAAGCGATTCCAGCATCCAAGAGGCGATCTCCAACTTAATAATATTTGTAAAGTTCTCCTTCGTTTAGTAAATGACATGCACCTAAGATTTGAACCAGTTTTTTATCTCAAATGATCATTTTGAACAATTATTGTTAAGTAAACTTGGTTTACCATTTTGGAATGTTTGGCATAAATACAATTGGTATGTTATTGAAATTTATAGATATTGAAGTGTTTAAACAGTCAATTATATTGCAACAATGTCCTCTCAATGTTGCAAGAGATGAGACCAAATAGAGAGTTACGTAATGACAACGTACTCCCAATGTCTCGACAAGCCAAGCCAGTATGTTGCGTCATGACGAGGAAATCCCAAAGTTGTGATGTCAACCCGACATTTTGAATTCTTTATAATTTGGTCCTAATTTGACCTCGAGTAGCAATAGAGTTTCCGTAAGCTCGTATAATACCCAAAAATGATTATGTATCGTATTATGCACATGCTTTACTTATATTTGAATGCTAAATGGTTTTAAAATGAATGTAATTTGATTGTAATTGCTCCGACAATGAATGTTGCACCTTATATCTTGAATCTGGTGATCGACTCGAGTATCGGGATGTTACACAATTTTCGTAATTGATTTTTTTGTCTTAATTTCATACCTGATTTTGACCTCAATGATCAATTTGTTACTTAGACCGATCGACATCATGTGGCCTAATGAATATTTGACATCTGTGCTCTAGTAAAAAAAAGTCATAATTGAAAAAAAAACCCCTCAACGTTTGGAGGCTTTTGGTTTTGTGCCTTTAACCTTTTTATTTTTTGATTGAAACTCTCAACGTTACGATTTTTCAGAAATCAACCCACATTTAATGGTCAACGTGAGTTGACCGTTAATCAAACTGTAAGTCAACATAGTAGTCCATGTGGCATGCCACATAAGCGCAAGATGTCATAGATGACATCATCTATTTAACAAAAATTTTTCTCTCATTTTCTCCCTTGCCAAACACCATTTTTTTTCTTCGAAACACATAGTTACTGCCATTTTTTTCCCTCATTTTCTCTCTTGCCAAACACCATTTTTCTTCTTCAAAACTTATGGTTGGCTCATTTCATCGATAAGAATCTCCATTACCATGATTATAATCATGCTTTTGTGCAATATCTGTAAACCCACACCACACTTTCAACTTAAAACCATTACTCTTTCCCCACTGTCGGCTGCTATTTTTTTCTCACATTTTCTCTCTTGCCAAACACCATTTTTCTTCTTCAAAACACAATATTCTTGAACATGTTCTGTCGTTCATTGATCTTCATCTTCAAAATATTCATTCTTGAACATGAAGATTGATTAAACTTGATGATTGCTTAAGCTCATCAAATTAACACCCTGTTTCGAGAAATACAAGGAAATGGGATTATTGGATTAACAAGCATTAAATATTAATGTTGTACTACTGTGTTTCATGATTTTAGTCTTTAGATTCTCTTCATGTGTGTAATAATATTCAACAGGCGAAAGTCTTATGCGAGATTGTAGAACAGAGAATCACTTAGACTATCGTCTGCCAAAACTGCTACCCTCAGGTACGGACGGAGCTAACAATTCATGCATGCGTGTTGAGTTTCATTTTATAAATATTGTACTCTATTCTATAAACTTATTGTCAATTTGACCCTCACATAGAAATGAAGTTGGAAGGGATGGGTACAAGGAATGAAGTGGAATGGATTGGATTGCTTGCAGTGCAGAAAAAGCTAAAAGATTAACTAGTGTTCCACAACCATCATTGTAAATAGATATCAAAACAGGTTTCTTAAACTTGTACAGCATATTATTTCATGATATTGTAATTATAGTATATCATGTTTCCATTATGCTAGACGAATTGGTTAATCTATATAAAGAAAATGATTTGGATTTTCCCATGAGGTACTTTTATGATTGTTAGATAGAAAGTAGTAATAAAATAGGAAAGTGAGGGATGGGAAAAGAAATAGGATAGTAAAATAGGGATGGTTTGGAGGTTAGGTAGTGAAGAATAAAAATGGTGTTTTGAAGAAGAAAAATGGTGGCAGTCGACAGTGGGGGAAAAAACAATGATTTTAAGTTGGAAGTGTGGTGTGGGTTTACAAAAATTGCACAAAAGCATGATTATAATCATGGTAATGGAGATTCTTGTAGATGAAATGAGCCAACCATATGTTTTGAAGAAGAAAATTGGTGTTTGGCAACAGAGAAAATGAGAGAGAGAGAAAATGGTAGCAACCATGTGTTTTGAAGAAAAAAAAATAGTGTTTGGCAATAAGAGAAAAAAATTATGTTAAATAGGTGATGTCATCTATGACGTCGTACGCTTATGTTGCATGCCACATGGGCTACTATGTTGACCTACAATATGATTAACAGTCAACTCACGTTGATCGTTAAAAGTGGGCTGATTTCTGAAAAAATCGTAACGTTGAGGGTGTCAATCAAAAAATAAAAATGTTAAGGGCACAAAACCAAAAGCCCCCAAACGTTGAGGGTTTTTTTTTGCAATTATTCCTAAAAAAATAAGTACTTAAATAGGAAAAAAGAAAAAGGCAGTACCAATTGAACATTGAAGCTAAACTTAGGTGCCAAATTAAAACAAAAAAAAAATCAGATACCAATCTGAACATCGAAACCAAACAGTATCAAACACAATATTAATAAAAATATTAAGGGTAAACTACAATAGAGGTCACCCAACTATAGTTTTTTTTCTTTTTTGGCCACTCCACTATAAAAAGTTACAAATAGTTACCCAATTATTAGTATATTTCTTTTTTGGTCACCCAATTATGAAAAGTTAAAAAATGGCCATTCAACTATTCAATTTTGTCTTTTTTTGTCATGAGTTGGCTAATGTAAAAATGGAAACACCCAAAAATGCAACATAGTTGAGTGACTATTTTGTAACTTTTCAAAATTGGGTTGACCAAAAAAAAACATAGTTGGGTGAGTACTAATGTAATTTACCCAAAAATTAATGATAAAAGATGGCGCGAAACGCAGATATGGTGAAATTAGTTACAAAATAAAACAGAAATTCAGAAAATAGCGCTACTCCGTTCAACTCCAATCTGTCTCCTACAATTTTCTTTTCTTTTTTTAATTTTAATTTTAATTTTAATTAATTATTTTTACAACATTTACTTACAAATCATTACTCAAAAAAAAAAAAAGTTTGTTGATATTTTGCTTGTCAAATATCTGTTCAAAGTTTTTGTATTTTTTTAATGTCTGATTTTTTAAATTTTTTATTTAATATGTAAATGCGAATTTTAAATCCTTGTTGAACGCAGAAAGGCAGTTGAGGGTCGGAGGCTGCCTCCGACGAGTTTGATTTCTGCAGGTGCTTAATGTTCCAAAGTAAGCTTTTTTCTCTCTCTCAATGATTTTTCTTTAATTTTTTAAAATTTTCTGTTTAGAAGATTATTGGTTGAATGATTTGATAATTGTAGCTTTTCTTTGTGATGAAAATGGTGTCGATGATTTAGAGTTGAACTTTTTTTTTAAGTAATGCAGAGACAAATTTGTTTGTTCGATGAATTAGCGAAGAAAAACGTTATCAAAATTCAAGGTTTTTGTTTGAGGGTCTAACCCTCAGAACATGTTGTTTTGGTGAGGGGGGTTTTTAAGTTATTTGAGAAGAAGAGCCATACACAATTGCGTATAAACATACTTAAACCCAAGTTTTATACATTATTGGACTCAAACGCGTGCTTTATTTAGCATTTCCACCCAAGTTTTATACATTATTGGGTTCGTCTATTATCATGCGCAATTACTTATGGTTCACTTTCTCAAGCATGCGCGCTCGTTTTGTTGAGTTATTTGAGAAGAAGAGCCATGCACAATTGCGTATAAACAGACTTAAACCCAAGTTTTATACATTATTGGACTCAAACTCATACTTTATTTAGCATTTCCATCCAGAAATGCCTTGTATGCTATTGGTGGGTTCATCTATGATCATGCGCAATTACGAATGGTTCACTTTCTCAGGCATGCATGCTCGTTTTGTTTTAGAAACTTGAGTTGGGAAACAAAACCCCCCATTAAAGGTCAATGCTGAAGGTGTTGAGAGTCTGACCTTTAACAAATTTCAAACTTGATTGCAAAATTTCTTCAATATCTTATTCTTTATCAGATATATGATTTTAAAAAATAATTGCTTCATCCACATAGAACAGCATACGGTGTTTTCCACAACGTCCTCAAGAAAGATGTTAAAAGTTGAAATTTGAAGAATGTATTCATTAGCTTTCCTGAATTAATGTTGCAGAACATGGTGGTTGGTAAAATGTCAAGATATGATGAACTGCATTTGCTTAGGATATATATATAGATATATATATGTTTTTCCTTATAGATTCCTTCAATTTTTGCTATTTATCCATGCTTCATTCATGTATGGATATGGATGGATTTAGTATTAAAAGGGGTTTATGTTCCTAGGCAATGTTTGAAGCTGTTGAAATGTCAACCTCTTAACTCTTCATGGAAATGGCGACCTAATTTGGATTTCACCTAGTTCCTTTTTTTAAGTTATGGACATTGGCCGTGGGAAGGGAGCCAGTAAGTGTTCAGAAACAGGCACAGAGGAAAGTGATGGGAATGGAATCAGTAAGCATTCATTGATGCATCCCGAACTTGTTGGAAACCAAAGTTATACACATTCGAGTGGGACGAGTACTGGAACCAGTGATCATTCACAAGAACATATAGAACTTGGTGTTGCAAGTGATCCTTTTTACTTCAACCAGGATGTATTCAATGGAACCGAAAGTAGTAAAGTCGTCTCAGCCAAACAGCAGAGGCTGTCGTCCTCTTCATCCTCATCCACTTCATCTACAGATGATCAGTTTCAAGCTAATAAAAAGTTATCAGAATCCAGATCAGGCATAGCTTTCACTTCTTCCTCTAAACCTGATGATGAACATCATGTCTCTGCTACTGCAACATCTACATCTCGAGTTCCTAGTTTTGTACAAGGACCAACAGTGACAATATCCCCTCCACTCCAAATGATGGATCAAGAGGGAGGATACGATCCTTATAGGATTTCCTCTTCGGTCTTCAAAAGAAGAAATTCCTTAACACCTGCAGATTGGAGTATTGCTTCTAATGAGTCATTATTTAGCATTCAAGTAGAGAACAACAGTTTCTCCAGAGAGCATTTTCTGAACTCAAAATCCGGAGAATTTTCCAAATCAGATGAGGAGTTATTCGCGTTAAGTCCATCCACTGACAAAAAGAGTGTTGAATTTGAAAAGAGTGAGGGAACTTTGATATCAGATGATGGTGCAAAGGATAAAACAGACCCAAGTGCTGAAGAACCAAATGAGGAAAAGCCAACATATCCACCGAGATTCTGGACCTCACCCACCCATTCCGATGTTGGAACCACTGTAAATTCCTTTGCCTTTACAGTGTAAGTTAACACCATTCTCTACCACCAATAATCCTACTTTTGACAATCATGTGCTTCACTTGTTATATTATATATATGCCTTGTGGAATGAGAATTTGTAGCTTTTTCTCCATGCAAAACAAGATAGATGCCTTAATTCCTTTCCCTGGGATCTATGTAGTTGTTAATGTGAACCTGATATTCGACATGCCTACTTGTATGTATGTATAATAATGTAGAAATTTGTAGCTTTTTATGCAGTTATTGCTTGCTGCATAGTGCATACCATATGTGCTAATGCATGTCATATGCAGTTACATTGTAGGTGTTGCAACTTAATTTATATTGGATCATTGCAGTCTTGAAGATGGCAGAAATGTTGTTTCCATGGAAGAAAAAAGGGAGCAACAAAGACAAGGACGAGAAGAAGAACAAGAGCCCTTGTCATCTTCAACACCCTCGAAATTATCTTGCTGCGGTAACTGTTGCTCTTGTTTTCCTTGTTGTCAACGGCAACGGCAATGCTGCACATGGCATTGGCACTGGTGTCGCTCCTGTCACAATTGTTGTCAATGACATTGAAAATTACTTTCAACCCGCCCTCTCCTTGCCGAAAACAAAAAAATCCTTTGGAATGGCTTATATTACAGGATGTTTG
Organism: Gossypium raimondii; assembly: GCF_025698545.1. Taxonomy (NCBI): domain Eukaryota; kingdom Viridiplantae; phylum Streptophyta; class Magnoliopsida; order Malvales; family Malvaceae; genus Gossypium; species Gossypium raimondii. The sequence goes on from NC_068577.1 coordinate 15,508,557, forward strand.
CTCTGATCTGATGTTATTTAATCAATCATGACTTCTCCGTAACTGAAAAGGCTCTCATCATGAACTTTCACATATATATTTCTCTTCTCATATGCATGATTATGTCAGAAATTTGAGGCAATGGTTGAGAAGGGAAAAAACATCTTTACCCTACATGATTTGGAAGGTGGGTTCCAATTTTTAGGTAGTTATATTGTGAATCTATATAGCTCTGTAATTCTTACATCTAGTTTATTGATACATTAGCTTCCTTAGATATTTTTTTCCACTCACTGCTTGCTTTACCTAACCTTATTTTTATTATTTTGTTTCTCAATCTTTATACCTTAGTTATATTGCATTTTATTAGACGGAAAGTTAGACTCAAATATCAAAATTTTAATAGTACTAATGTGATAATTCATGTTGCAATTCACATGTATTTCATAAAAAATTTGTTTATATCAGTAAAGAAATACACGTGAATTATTATGCAGGTTGTTACTTTAGTGCTACTAAGATTTTATTAGTTTAGTAACTTTTGTTTCCAAAACAAAACAATTTGACTAAACTTGAAGGTTAAAAGTGAAAGTGATAAAAATATAAAAATAAAATAACAATATAGATAAATGTTAGGAGCTAAATTCATTATTATGCTTTTAAATTTTCATCACATACAAATTTTCAATCACATCATAGTCATGGTAGAAAATTTTAAATTGATATTTCGATTCAATCAATTAAACAAAAAAAATTGGTTGATTCGACTATTTGATGATCCAAATTAAAATTGAAAAATTAAACAAAAGGTTAGAATTAATAATAATAATAAAGCTGGAAATGGGAAAATCTTAACAGCACATTTGGTTGGAGGGAATGAAATAGGACTGTAATGGAATAGAGTTGCAATCAATAATTCAGTTGTTTGGTTGAATGGAATGGAATAAAGCTGTAACCGTATTCTTCTGTTTGGTTGAATGGAATAGATGTTGTAATAGCATAAGAAAAAATATTTAAATGACAAAAATACCATTAACAGAATTTTTTTAAGTTAATGATTTTATCCTTATTAAATTTTAATAAAATTATTATATAATAAATAATTTAATTATATTTTAACATAATTTTTATTAAAAAATTTAATAAAATAATACATAATTTAATAACATTCTTAAAATGAATATTATAAAAATAATGCATAACCTATTTTATTATTTTTAAATTGCAATGTATATTTAATGTGCTAAAATATCATTAACAAAACAAATAATTTAATTTTGTTCTAAACTAAAAAGCAAAAGGTTAGAACTAATAAATAGTTTGAGAATTATATTTTCCATCCAAACATAGATACGATTAGAACTATTTTTAGTTTCATTGCATGTACTTAGGGAGATAATCGACAAAAGTCGAAGTCATAGATACAGATTTGTTTCTGTTTGTTTTTATTTCATTTGCAATTTTGGTTGATTTGTTTTTTTGCTACTGTTCTTTCATGTTTTGCTACTGTTTTTTCACTTTTTGTCACTACCTTCCATCCTTACCTGATTATTTCATGCCCTTCGATTCGCCACCATACAGCCATGCATATTAGTGTTTAGTATTGGATTAATAGTTAAACTGATTAGATCAACCCAATATTTTAAAATAAAAATTCTAAAAAAATAATTAATTAAAAAACTATACATATTTAAATAACAATAATACATAAACATCAATTATTCATTACAAATTCGATTAAAAAATTTAATACATGAACAAACTTTAGGTTTAACTTTTTCTTCCCTGTTTTGGTTTGGGCTGGGTTGAGTCTTGGGCTTATTTATTAATTTTTTATTTCTTAGATTTGGGCTAACTAGTTTAGGAAATAAGCTTGAACTTTTATTTCCTTTTGCTGTTTTAGGCGAGAAATTTGGGAAAAAAATCCAGGCTCAAAACAATGTCTTTTCAAATCGATATATCAGTCGATTCTTGATTCGACTGAAAGATCTAGCCCTGTTTAACCTGGTTTAAACAACTATGCCATGCATTTATCAAAAATTTTAACAACCATATGGTCTATTAGTAAAGTACTAAAATTTTAACTCCAAATATGAACGGTAAAATCGACGTGAAAAATACAAAATACCAAAATTGCAGTTCCACACAAAACAACTTTAAAATACCAAAAGTATCAAACCACATGAGTTCTTAACATTCTCCTTATTCAAACATAAGCCCTCACACAAAGGCATACATTACTATCAAATCATCAACATTCCAATTAATCACTAAAAGATTCTTAGACTGCTATTACTTGAACGAAATAACGAGAAGCAGCAATTACTCTAGTTGTTATTACTTCTTTAACCTGGCCAACTTCAGATTCGCTTCTCGGATAGTTTCTCGCAATCTCTTTATCTCTGCTTGATCCTCCAATGTTTGACGAGTCTTTGCCAACTTCAGATCGCTTTCTAATCTCCGGTAAATTTCAACTCTTGATTGTTCAATCGAAATTGGTCAGCAAAGCAAGCATGGTTTTGAAATATTTTGTTGAGCGCATTAGCATTATGTTGATAAACCTCGTATCTGTTGACGACGACAATTGTGACATCCAAAGGTAACTAAAAATCCTATCTCTACATATCATTACATATAATTGAGAAGAAATGAAATGCTAAAAATTATCTTCAATACAACTCAAAGAAACAATAAATTCATTAAATAGTAGCTTGCAACCATTACTTTGAAGCAAATCATCTAACCAACTTTCCCAGGCCACAAAATCTCCACTGTCTCCCAAAGCACCCATATTATTAGAATTCAGGATTCAAATATGCTGGAGGAACTTATAAGCAAAACAGAATAAGATATTGGTCTAAAAATAAGCAAATAAAATTAAGAACTTTGCAACATGATAACACAATAAATAAGGAGAAAAGTAAACAGCATTATGCATAGAATTAGAAACTGACAACTTCCCTACTCAGGATTTCCTTTTTGTGTGTGTGTGTTTCTACCTGATATTTCTTGTTTGGTTTGGTATCTTACCATAAATGTAGATTGGGAAATAAACAAATTGGGAATAATTCTTCACCAAATTCTGAATTCTGGTGGGATCTTAGAATTCATACTTGTCATCTGACTGCAGGAGAACAATATCTTAGATATTTGGCACTCAGAAGAATTGTACATTTGAAGAACCAGAAATTTCTAAGGCAATTGTATTTGTAACATGAAACACTACATTCAAATCTCAATGTTATTTATTATCTTCCTTTAAATTTTTAAACATGCAAATGCAAATACATTCAAATAGGGTGTAAAAGAGGAAAAAGAATGAACAAATTTAGTACCCTTAAATAAAGTGTAATCTGTGTACCACGGACTTGAAGATTTTCTAGATTAGTTTCCTCCCTATTCACATAGGAGCTACTGTCTGCTACAACTTCCCAACGTATTGCTTGTCTGATTTTGGACTCTTTGTAAACACAACAACCTGTTCAATAAACATATAAACAATCAACCCAATTAGCTTGAAAATTATTGAACGAAAAGGCTTCATACATGAAGCAAAAGATGAGAATGCAGGTTATATTAAGCTGACAGCATGTTACCTTCTCAGCACCAAGAAAAACAGAATAGAATTCAACACTAAATTGCCCAATCCAACACCACCATGTAAATCCCTAAATATTCCACCAAAAGCAGAAACAGAAGAGCAAAACCCAGGAAAAGCAAAAGAACCCACCTCTGCTTGGTACTCAAAATTCTCCCTGAAGGTCTCTTCGGCCTCCTTCTCAGGTACAGTTGAAGCCTCACATTAAACCACTATCTGGTTGCTTCTCTTCTCAAGTTTCCACCTCAATCAAAAGCAAGAGAAGGCCTTGTTGAGGGCATTTGGAGTTAGAAAAGCGGTTCTGAGATTGAAGGCCTTGTTACGGTTTGTCAAAGGGAGACAGGGTTGGGAGGAAATGGGATTAAAAAAATTTAAATTGATAAGTTGGTAATTTGTTGATGATTACAATGGAAGGAAGAAGAGAGGGAAAAGGTCTCAGACGTGAGAAAGAAATGATAATGGTGAGGGTAAAATTGAAATCTTAAGTTACTCACCCATTCCCTGAATTGTCATTATGTGGGAGACCACCAAATGGTAAACAGCATCTTTGTCCTGAGTAAGCCCCAATAGTTTAATGATGGGTCTATCGAATTGAGTTGTAATGTATTGATATTACAGCCAACCAAATATGCTGTAAATTTTACCAGTAATATCCCTTCAAATGAATTAAGAAAAGAAACCTTGAAGCATTGTTTAGTGGTGGAAGTGATTAGTGAATTAACTAAAAGGATGAAGATACGAGCTTTTACTCCCCAATCCAAACATTAATGTTTTGAGATTTATTTTGTTTTAATTATTACAACAAATTTATTTGCCCATCCCATTTTTACATGGTTATTGCCAATGCAACCTTATTTAAAAACGACATCAATAAAACTTATAATTATAAATAATAATTACTGAACTTCATCCTTTTATCTAAATATATTTTTGAGTAAATTATACCAATAATCACCCAACTTTAAGGTACTCATATTTCAATTCAATATAGTCACCACTAACCCTTTTTTGTTACGTCTGTAACGGAGGTACCATTTTTGTTACAACTTAACGAAAATACCATTTTTATCCCCGTATCACTACTCTCCCATCCCTCTCCCTCTTCCCCACCATCCCTCCCCCCTATCACAAGTGCCTTCAATTTTTTGCAAACCTCCCCACCCTTGCCCTCTCCCCCTCTTCCCCCTATTCTTTCTTCACCATCATCCCCACCACCATTACCACCGTCGCCGCTATTACTACTCTGTTCCTTGCATCAGATTGGTGTTGTAACATTTGTGGCTTATGAGTTTACATTAGATCGGTTAGAGTCCATTTTTACTTCAACCTAACCCAGATTTCCATTTTTATTTTCCTTCTCACCTATTACATGTTTCATTCTTTTTCACTTTTGGCCTTTTCAAAGCAGTGAAAATAAACATAAGCGGGAAGCAATAATCTTAACGCGGAACGCGTTGCGCCGATTATTAGTTTAAATGCGAGCTTCCAACTTGCTTTAAAGTATACATATTTTTCCCTGTTTTGTTATGAAAATATTTCATTTTCCAGGGAGTTTCAAACCAGCAGGTGAGTTTCTGTTTCAGGCGGTTATGGTGATAGTCTTCTGATAAACCAATTTCGGCCAGGTTTTTTTTTTAAATGTTTGATTGGTTGGCTTTTAGTGTATTAAAGGGAAAATGGAGAAATCCTTCATTCCTCATTTGGTTTTTGGTGTTTTGGTTGTTTTGGGCGTGTCTTTGGTGAATGCTGAAGACCCTTGTATTTCACCTGGACTGTTACTTATGGTACTCGCTCTATTCTTGGAGTTCCCCGGTAGGTTACTCTGATCTCTAAACTGTCAAATTCTGAAATTGTGTTTTGGGTTGATGAAAGTAATGTGCTTTTTTATGTGTATGTTTCTAGGTTTCTAAGAAAAAAAAGTTTTGATTTTTTGTTGTTGTGAAGGTTATCCTTCTTATCAATGGGCAGTTCACTGGGCCAAAACTTAATGTAGTGACTAATAACAACATTATCTTGAATCTCATTAACAAGCTTGACCGGCCTTTCTTGTTGACATGGTATACATTGGTTCTTCTCATTTTACACTTTGTTCTTTGCATATGATTTAGGAAATGATGGAAGCATGAGTGAAGAAGATGAACCAAGTTACAACGAAGATGGAAAATGGTGAGAAGTGCAAAGGCAAGAATGGATGGCCATGGAAGAGAATGAAATGGAAGGACAATGTGGCTAGGCTTCTAATAGCAGTGGTAGTGGGGAAGAAGGGGAGAGGGATGGGAGAGCAGTGATAGGGGACGAAAAATGGGATTTTTGTTAAGTCTGTAACGAAAATAATTAGTGATGCCTGATGTAATACCCTAATTTTGCCAGACCCAAATCAAATAAATAAACAAAAAAATATATAAAAAATAAAAATAAAAACAAAATTATTAAAAGTCCATCAGTCCAGCAAACGTAAAATACAAACTAAGTGCATTTACAGATAGCCCAATAACCCAAACAGATCCCAAATACCCACTTAACCTAGCCCAAACCAAAACCCAGTTAACCTAGCCCAGCTAATGTGGACATAGAAAATCCTAACAGTATCCAGCGCCGCATTAGCCACGAATGCTGCCTTCATCCACACGCGTCGCCATGCACCGCCAAGCGTGCCTCCGTACGGCCACCTCCGTACCTCCACGTAGGTCTCCGTACCCGTACCTGCAACACAACAAACGCAACGCAGCTGAGAGAACAAATATTGTATTTTTTGTTTGTTTGTTTTTCATTCTGAATATTCGGCTATAAGATCAGAGAGTAAACATTCTGTAAGGGTTACATACATGATCTGTCGAAACCGTTTTTTGAAAGCAAAAATTTCAGTTGTCGACTTTAAAAATAAAACTAGAGTCGCCACCGATCCTTTATTAAGGTGTGATCGGCTCACCTTAAAAATTATGTTGGTCTACGAATTTTGAGAAAACGAGTTCGGGAGTCGGTTACGCACGAGGAAGGGTTAGCACCCTTGTAACGCCCAAAATCGGTACCAAATTGATCATTTAATGTCTTAGTGTCGAAGGTTAAAAAGATTTTAAAATCAACTTGAATAATGAAATTTGCAAAAGGATAACAAGTTGTTCAAGTCATGTAAAGAAATCGAGTCCCAATACGTTAGTGTACAATTCCTCATAATCCCCGAACTTTGAATATCACTTTTTATTTTATACGAAAAATCTTCATTTCGAGAAAGTAACATGCCACACCCAATACGTTAGGGCACGACAAGTTAAGTTCCCAAAAATGATTTTTACACTCATGCATTTTGAATAAAGAATATCCTCGGTTATTTAAGATTAGCAAAGAAAATCCGAACCCAATACGTTAGGGCTCAATTTCCCTCGAAAACCTCAAACCTCGAATATCGCTTTTATTTAAAAAAAACTTTGAAGCAAGAAAATAACTTTGATGTATGGTTAAAACCAAAACATATTTTCAAAAAGAGTATGCTTAAAAGGTAATGTACAATATGATACAAATACTTTAACTTAAAGCATATATAAATATATATTTACAAAATAAAAAAATAAATGTATATGTATATGTAAGTCATAAAAATACGCTTATGTATATATCCAAATATTTACATATATGTACAATATATAAAATAATAAAAATATTTATAATGATTTAAAAATATGAAAATGAATGCATAAATATATCATGGAAAATGTATGTGTATTTTAAATTGTAAAATATGGGGAAAAATGTAAGTATTCTAAAATGTATATGTATACATATATATATATATGTTTGTAAAAAACTTTATGAAGAATAATATATAAAATGCGTATGTACATATTTACAAACGTAAAAATATATTTGAAACTAAAATATAAAAGTATATATATATATATATATATATATATATATATATATATATATATATATAGAAGTTGAAAAAAATATAAGCACATGTATAAAATATATAGGTAGACGTGTAAAAACATGCATATATATATTATATAAAAAACAATATGTGAATACTATATAAGAAAAATGCATATATGAACATAGAGATGATGATAGTAATAATGATAATATATAAAATATAATTAAATAAAAAAATAGTTCAAAAAGAAAAAGTGGATTAAATTGAACAAAAGACGAAAAATCGGGGATAAATTCGAAATAAATAAAAGGACCCAATTGAATGCGCAGGAAACAATGGAGGACCAAAAGGGGAATTAATCCCTCCCTCCTACATGTTGCGCAGCACTGGATTAAATCGTCACGCGGGTAAAATATTTGGGCCAAATTTTAAAGAGGAAAAAGAACTTGATTAAAACGCGTCACAAAAGGAGGAGGGCTAATTGCGCAATTTTCCCATTTAAGGTGGATATGCGCAGACCTTTACCCCCCAAACTAAATGGCTCAGCTTTAAATCATTCTGTTTCTTTTTTTCTAAAAGAAAAGCAGTGGCTCTGCTAAGGTTCTTTTAACCCATTCCGCGCCATCGTCCATCTGCCCCTTCACCAAAGCTCCGACGACGGCGGAGATGGTGGTGGCGCGGCGACCTCGACGAACTGGTAAGTGCTTTTCCCTTCTTTTCTTTGTTGTTTTAGGTAAAAATGAAATGAAAAAATAAAGGAAAATAAAAAGAAATATATAAACAAAAAGAATAGTGAATACTACAAAGTAAAAAAACCTTTGAAAAAACAAATTTCCCTTGTATTTCTCCGTATTTTTCCTTCTATTTTCGTATCTCCTTTTACTGAATCCCCCCTATTTTACAAAATCAAACGGCTTTATATAGCCTAAAACTTATTTGTTTTACACTATATTTTCGCTAATGGACTCTCTGAGTCCGTGTTTGCAGGTGCGTGGAGAGTTTGGCATGCGTGGAGGCCGAAACTTGCGACGTCCGGATGCTGCTGGAGGCGCTGAAGGCGGGGGGAGCTGCGGCGGCTACTGGCAAATGCTGCTAGGGTTCTCTTTTTTTGGGGGGGTTAAGGCTAGGGTTTAATTTGGGCTTTGTAAAAATTGGGCTGTGTCCCATTATTTATTCCACACGGGCCTGGGCCAATTTGGGCCTACTACATGATCAATACAAAGAAATCGAAAAAAAGGAAAAGATCAGTTTTTTTGGAAGGTGGTTCTCTTTTCTTTTTCTTTCTCTGCGTTTCATTACTGTTTTCTTTGATTCTTTCTATTTCCTATACGAAAAGAGGGGAGAAAAGGGGGGACCTTACCTTGTCGTCGGCGCCGATGAAGTCCTTTTCCCTTTCGCATGAATCGGGGTCGGATGGACGGAGGCTTGGTTCCTGAAACAGCTAAGGGAGGGCTTAGTTTTTTTTTTAAACTGCCGAAAGTGCTTAGAATGCGGCCAGTTTAGGGTTTTGTCTTGGCCTTCATATGACGCACGAAACGGCACCGTTTGGAGTCTGATCAGTGGCTCCAAAACGGTGCCGTATTGACCATTGCCCAGCAGCCCGATGATCCGATCCAACCGTGGCTAGATCCGCGCGTTTTGGTATGGGGAGGGATATTTTCACGCCAAGCCCTTCTTGTTTTGCGCTGTGTTTCAATTCGATCCCTTAAATTTCTTTAATTTTGGACAGCATAATTTGTCGTTGGTTTCATTTTGGTCCATGCTGAACGCAGCGTTTTGGAGCTAAGGATATTTTCCTCTTTAGCCCCCATGTTATTCGCGCGTGCCCTTTTTGGTCCTCAATTCTGCTTTATTTTCATTTTTTTCCTTCTTATTTCGAATTTAATACAATTTCGTCCAATAAAATCAAACTTTCTTTCTTATTTAAGTTTAATATATATTTTTATTTCATTATCAATACTATTTCAATATTATAATATATTATTATTTTGAATCTAACATTAATATTATATAAATTTACCATGCTTTATTATTCAAAATTTATTATGTATCATTATTTAAATTTCCACATTTTTATATATATTTTCATGTAAATTTGATATGTTTTATATACATTTTTTAATATACTTTATTCTATAATATATTTCCTCTAAATTCACTCATTACATATTTTTAGATTTGTAAATATTTTTATAATGCTATTATATAATAATCTTATATGCGTACATATTTCATATTAAATTATTTTCATTATCTAAACATACATAATCTAATGTTAATTTCATATTATTATATAGATATTTTATCTCTTTCCAATATTTTAACATTTTAATTTATCTCAACTTATTTCAATATTGTTAATTTATTCAAATTTATTTTAACCTTTTAATTTATACATATTATATTTATTTCTTAAATTATGTTTAAATTTATATATTTCATTAGTGTTATTTTTGCTTGATTTTCAATTAGTTTCCTCTTATTAGCCAATGTTGATATTTACATAATGTATGAAATTATTATTGCTATGCTCATTTAAATTTATTTGTTGATTGTTTGTATTCATTAGTGTATATTTAAATTTACGAATGATCAATTCACGTTGTACATCATCATTCAATCGCATTTTATTTGCTTAAAATGTTACGTTTCATATTATTTAAATATCAAAATCATTTTATATAAAAGTCTTTCAAAATAACACATATACTCGATATTTGGAATCATCAAAAGAATTGAGCCCTAATGTATTGAGTTCCAATTTTCCTCGTTGAATCTAAATAATCAAAAGTTTTCTTTAATCAAAATACATAAATTAAAACTCATTCTCGGGAATTCGATACGTCGTGTCCTAATGTATTGGATGTGACATGTCGTTTCCTCGAAATGAAAATTTAAAGAATAATAAGGGCAATATTCAATGCTCGGAATTTTGAGAAATCGTGCTCTAACGTATTGGGTTTCGATTTTTCATCTGACTTAAAGCAATTGAACATCCTTTTTAAACTTCATCACGCAAGTTTTGAAAATCAAAAGACAAACTTATTCTCGAGGACTAAAAATGTCGTGCCCTAATGTATTGGGTGTGCCATTTTATTACTCTCAGACAATGAGGTCTTTGGTATCCGCATTGATTTATCCACGCATCTTTTATAAAATTAGCATTAATAAAAAAGGGAAGGATCGCATTTTAAAATCTTTTCAAATTCTCAACACTAAGACATTAAACAATCAACTCGGTACCAATTTTGGGCGTTACGAGGGTGCTAACCCTTCCTCGTACGTAAACGTCTCCCGAACTCATTTTCTCAAAATTCGTAGACCTAAAATTGTTTTCAAGGTGATCCGATCACACCTCAATAAAGGTCGGTGGCGACTCCCAATTTTTGTTTTTTAGTCGACAACTAAATTTTTGTTTTTCAATAAAAAAATGGTTTCGACACCTGTTTTGTTATTTTTCGAAAGTTGAGTGACTGAATTGAAACATGAGTAACTGTTTTGTCAGGTGGAGAAGAGGGAGAGGGATGTGAGAGCAGTGATAGGGGGACAAGAAATGGTATTTCTGTTAAGTCTGTAACGGAAAATGATTTGTGGTGACTGTTTTGTTATTTTTTGAAAGTTGAGGAAACTTGAGTAACTGTTTTATCAACTACCCAAAGTTGAGTGACTGTTAGTGTAATTTACCCTGCATTTTTCTACTATTAAATAAACAATTTTTGAAATTATTATCAAAACCTATAATAAAATTATTCAAAAAAAAGTTTCTAGCTTTTAATAAAAAATAAAAATTTGATTATTAGTAAAAATATGATATTAAAAATATATAATTAATACGTTATGAATTAATGTTACATTTGGTAAGAGTATTATTTTTACACATATTCTAGTATATAAGTTAATAATAAAGTAATTTAATTTGTAATATTTAGTCACACTCATGACTTATTTTTAGCAAAGAGAATGCAAAGTTTTTGTTTGCTTTGAAAAGATCTTATTTTTTTAAAAGAGTTATTACTCATATTTCTAATTTTAAATTAAAATTTGTACTAACTATTCTTTATTTTGTGACTAACTATTAGGGGTGAGCGCTCGGTCGAATCAAGTGAAAAATTTTCGAGTTAACGAGTCATATTTTATCATACTAACTCGGTTTGAAAATTTTTCAAATCAAGTTAAGTGAAATGAAACTTGAATTAAGCTTATTTAAGTGAAATTATTCAAGTTAAATTAAAAAAAATTAAACACGTTAAATTAAAATATTGTTATAATATAACTAATTACATGTAAGAGCACATGAATTTAAAACCATATATATTTGAAAACTTTTTCAAATAATATATATATATATATATATATCCTTCACTATGATAAACTTGGATCATTAATTAACTTATTTAAGCCTCAAAATTCTTTTTTAGAATTTTTTAAAATTTAACTTTGTTTACATATTCTTTATATTTTAATACATATATATATTAAAAATATAAATTTTAGAATTTTATAAATATTTTGAAATTTAAAATTTTTTGTTATTTTATTGAGAGAAGAATTTGCTCATTTTAAAATTAACAGGCAAAAAAATATTTACACCCGTATATTATTTAAATTATAAAATTCAATTCGAAATTTAAATTATTCATTCGAAACCATTATAAAAATAAAGGGCGACTAATAAATTTGTTACATAATTAACATTGGCGGTAGGGTTGTGTCAGCAAAAAGTCCAGTTCCTCGTGCATCCTTTGTAGTTTTCAGATTGGTTGAAATTAGAGGTGATCATGGGTCGGGTTGTCCGGCCCGGCCCGACGGCCCTTCCGAAATATGAGAGGGTTCGGGTAAAAATATAGGCCCGAAAAATGAGTTTGGGCAAAAAAACGAGGCTTGTTTAAAAAACTGGCTTGGCCTCGGGCACCACTTTTTTGGCCCGATCCCAGCCCGGCCCGACCCAAATATAATAAATATTTTTTTATTTTTTAATTTTAAAATATTTTCAAAATACTTTTTTATTTTTAAAATAAATTTTTGGTGTTTATTAAAAAATGGACCGAACTGGGCCGGGCTCGGGTTTAAAATTTTTTTCTCGAGCCGAGCCTGGACAAAATTTTAGGGTCGGGCCCGGGCATAGGACGCCGGCAGAAATTTTTTTATGGGCCCGGCCCATGATCACCTCTAGTTGAAATCTGTTATCCGTCCCTATAGTTTTAATCCCTGTACTTAAAATGCTAACTTAGCATATGATTAAGCTTCTCTCATATATCTAGCATATAATTAATGAAAAATAAATATATTAAGTTAATAAATTTTGATGAAAATTATTAATGGTATTAATTACTGGACAAAGACTTTAGGTTTAAAAAGTAGGAAGATTTAGTTTTAGCTTTTTAATATATTATTTAATACCTAAGTTTGACATTTTTTTAATGTGATACTATGTTTTTATTATTCAATTTCAGTATTTGTATTTAACAAAATTATATATTTTGGTATTCAAAGGTAACAATGTTAACAGTTAGTTTTAATTTGAGTTGATTCGATGAAAGTTAATTACTAATAGTATTAGCTTTGAATTTTATGACATTGTTAATAGAATAAATTTTGTATTAATTGTGAACTTGTTTAATTTTACGATTAATTTATCAAATACAATTCGATGGATGTGATTTCATTCATGTTTTAGAGTTGATTCAATGAAAATTAAGTGTTTACATTATTAGCTAATTATGAATTTTCATAAAATCAACTCTAGAAGTCGAAGTAAACACTAAAAAATTAATAGCATGATCTTTGTGTGCCAAAATATATAACTTTTGTCAGATACAAATACCGGATTGGACTAAAAAATAACATAGGTACCACATTAGAAAAAAGTGTCAAACTTATGCACCAAATTATGTATTAAGCCTTTAACTTTTAAAACATAGAGATTAAATCTCAAAAATTGTAAAAGTGCAGGGACTAAGAACAGATTTTAACCTTTCAGTTTCACCCTTTTTCCATTTTTCCACGTGACGGAAAACGACAGCGCAGGCTTCTAACTGAGAGGCAAAGATATTCCACGTAAAAACAAACAAGAAAGGGGACCCACCAGTTCCATCTGGTCCTTCCCGGAGCCGCCGTGTGTTGACAGTTCAGATGCATTAATTGACCCGCCGATGGACCCCACTATCACCCCCCATCACCCATTTACACTACGTGGCCCCCTCTTCCCTGTTTCTCCATTTGCAAGGAAAATAACCCAAAAATAGTGAGAAAAGGAACAGACCAAAGCTCAAACACCCAGACTTTGCACGACTCCATCGACAAGAAGCAAAAAAATAAAGAGCAAATTTTTAAAAAGAAACGCGTTTTTCTTCTCCAAAGACCCCCTCTTCTTTTCTCTCCCGTTGTTTAAGAAAAACAAAATACTTTTTTCCTTTGGGGGTGAAAGGAGTGAGTGGCTTTTGGTGGACTTTTTGAAGCTCAGAGAGAATTCTTTTTGTTGTTCTTGTTGGGTTCGTTTTTGTTTTCTTGGGAAACAAATATGAGATGTCATTTGTTGTGCAAAGGTTTGGTCTTGTTTTTGTTTGTCTTCTGCTTAGTTTCAGGGGAGTTGTTGGTTCCTGAGAGAAGGATCCTGTTGGAGTTCAAAACCTCTGTTTTTGACCCTTCTGGGATACTTTCAAGCTGGGACCTTTCGAAGAACCCAAACCACTGCTCTTGGCATGGAGTTTCATGCAATTCAAGGTCTCAGGTCATCTCCATTAATATTGCTGGTGGTGGTTGTTGTGAAGGTAACTTTACTCCACCTTGTTCTCCTTCTTCAAAGCTTCTTCCATTTTATGGTTTTGGATTTAGAAGAAGAGCATGTTCAAGGGGGAAATTAGTGGGATACTTGTCACCTTTGATTGGGAAACTTACTGAACTTAGAGTTCTCTCTCTTGCTTTTAAAGACATTGGCGGTGAGATTCCTTTAGAATTATGGGGTTTAGAGAAATTAGAACAACTTGATCTTGAAGGGAATTCATTTACTGGGAAGTTGCCTGATGAAATTGTGGGGCTGAGGAATTTGCGGGTTTTGAATCTCGGGTTTAATGCACTAGAAGGGGAGATCCCAGGGTCTTTGTCAAAATTTGTGGATTTGGAGGTTTTGAATTTAGCTGGGAATAAGCTGAAGGGGTCTATCCCTGATTATTTTGGTAGTTTCTATTATTTGAAAGGACTTCATTTGTCTAATAATCAGCTAAACGGTTCGATTCTTGATTTTTTTGGAAGTAATTGTCGGTATCTAGAGCATCTTGATCTGTCTGGCAATTTCCTAGTTGGGCATATACCCGGTAGTTTGGGGAATTGTCGGCAGTTACGGACTCTTGTTTTGTTTTCCAACATGTTGGATGGTGTTATTCCTAATGAGCTTGGCCAGATGCATGAGCTTGAGGTTCTTGATGTTGCTAGGAACAATCTTAGCGGTTTTATCCCCACAGAGCTTGGAGATTGTGTTCGGTTGTCCATTCTTGTCCTCTCTAATCTTTTCGATCCCTTGCTGAGTGGGCAGAATTCAAATGAAGAGCTGTCATTTAGACTGCCACATTCTAATACCGATGAGTATAATAGTTTCCAAGGCTCCATTCCAATGGGAATCACAACCCTTCCAAAGCTTAAAGTTCTTTGGGCGCTCAGGGCGAATCTTGAGGGTAAGTTACCAAGAAATTGGGGTGGTTGCGAGAACTTGGAAATCATAAACTTAGCTCAGAACCACTTTGATGGGGATGTCTTTGGAGTGTTCAATGGATGCAAGAAACTAAGTCATCTAGATTTGAGCTCGAACAGGCTAACTGGGGAGCTTGATGAGCAGCTTCAAGTTCCTTGTATGACACTCTTTGATATCAGTGGAAATCTCATGTCAGGATCAATCCCCAGGTTCAATTACCGTGCCTGCCCTGGTATTTTATCCTCTAGTTTTGAACTTCTCCAACCCCATGATCCGCCATCTGCTTATCTGTCATTCTTTACATGTAAAACACGCCTCAAAACAATTTTGCCATTTCAGGGTTCGAAAGCTGTGTTGATTCACAATTTTGGTGGAAATAACTTCTCTGGTTCACTCCCATGGCTACCAATTGCACCAGCAAGATTCGTTAAGCAGATTGAATATGCTTTTCTTACTGGTGGAAACAATCTCACTGGATCATTTCCGGGAAGTTTATTTGTAAACTGTAATAAGCTCCATGGGATGATAGTCAATGTTAGCAATAACAGATTGTCTGGTCATATTCCATCAAGAATTGGTGTAATTTGCAGGTCCCTTAAATTTTTGGATGTCTCTAAGAATCAGATTGAAGGAATTGTTCCCCAAAGTTTCAGGGACTTGAAGTCCCTTGTTTTACTTGACCTAAGTGGAAACAAACTTAGAGGTCTGGTACCCAAAGGGCTCTATCAGTTGAAAAATCTCAAACACCTTTCCTTGGGGAGTAACAACCTGAGTGGTGCTATTCCTTCGAGCTTTGGACAGTTTCGTTCCCTTGAAGTGTCAGAACTTTCATCAAAGTCACTAGCTGTACGATCCGCTGATATGACGATCAACACTGAAGATTCACAAAATGAAGTAGCTTCTTCTTTGGGTAACAGAACTGTCAATAAAAGCTTAGGTCCCATTGAGATCGCATCCATAGCATGTGCCTCGGCCATTGTTTCAGTTCTTCTAGTTCTAGCTGTCCTCTTCTTTTACACCAGGAAACGGGTCCCAAAGTCCAGGGTTCAGGTTTCTGAATCAAGGGAAATTACAGCTTTCGTCAACATTGGGGTTCCATTGACGTATGAAACTATAGTCCAAGCAACTGGGAATTTCAGTGCTGGCAAATGCATAGGAATTGGTGGTTTTGGTGCCACTTACAGGGCTGAAATAGCTCCAGGAATCTCAGTGGCAGTCAAGAGGCTTGCTGTTGGAAGGTTTCAGGGTATCCAGCAATTCCATGCCGAGGTAAAGACCCTTGAGACAATGAGGCACCCTAATCTTGTAACTCTTGTAGGGTACCATGCCAGTGAAACGGATATGTTTCTCTTATATAATTACTTACCAGGTGGTAATTTAGAAAATTTTATTAGGGAAAGATCCACTAGAGCTGTAGATTGGAAAATTATTCACAAGATTGCTCTCGATATAGCCCATGCACTTGCTTATCTGCATGACGAATGCACCCCGAAAGTGCTACACCGGGATGTCAAGCCGAGTAACATATTGTTGGACAATGATTGTAATGCTTATCTGTCTGACTTTGGATTATCAAGGCTTCTGGGTACATCTGAAACCCATGCAACAACCGGTGTAGCTGGCACATTCGGATATGTTGCACCCGAGTATGCCATGACCTGTCGTGTATCCGAGAAGGCTGATGTTTACAGCTATGGTATCGTGTTGCTTGAGTTGATATCAGATAAGAAGGCTTTGGATCCTTCATTCTCCTCACAAGCAAATGGTTTCAATATTGTCTCTTGGGCCCGCATGCTGCTTCAACAGGGTCAAGCAAAGGATGTTTTCACTTTAAGGTTAAGGGATGCAGGTCCTCATCATGATCTGGTAGAACTGCTGCACTTGGCCGTCACATGTACAGTCGATAGCCTCTCGACCAGACCAACCATGAGGCAAGTTGTCCGAAGGTTGAAACGAATTCAACCTTCTTCAGTTCATTAATATGGTTTCTAGGTGCATGACTTGATCTAGAAGGAACAGCTCAAAGTGTACAAATCATAACAAACTTTGCATATCTAATGTTGACTGAGGCAGGTTTAGTATCACAGTATAATCTTTTCCTCATAGATGGAGATGCTGATCTTTTACTTTGATGGTATCAAGATTTTTTTTTCCTAGGAAACTGCAGAATCCGAAAATAGGCAGTTGAACATCAGCAAGAGTAAATTCACTATTGTAGACATTGCAAAGAATTTGTTTTTTTAAAACTTTTCACTTACAGTGCCCCATTTTTGTGGGGGGTTGCCATATACTCCACATTACAAAAGGGAAGAAGAGGAAGGGTTAATAACTATATGCCTAAGAGGGTTATCCACATCACCACCACCTGCATGCTTCACAAACTCTGCTGGAGAAAAAAAATTGCCATGGCATACACACATTATCCTCACTTCCTCTCCCTTCCCATACTTGTATAAAATCCCATCTACTCTTTTCCCATTAGGACCTTCTCCCTTTGTGAACACATGAGGCATATCTTCCATCGCCTTTCCCCCTCCTTTCTCCTTATTTTCGACCGTCTCACCTACCAGTCCCAGAGTTCTTTCACTCCTGCTCGTCTTTGTTCCTGAAGAACCGGTAGCTGCCTCTGA
Source organism: Gossypium raimondii (assembly GCF_025698545.1). Classification (NCBI taxonomy): domain Eukaryota; kingdom Viridiplantae; phylum Streptophyta; class Magnoliopsida; order Malvales; family Malvaceae; genus Gossypium; species Gossypium raimondii. Next base: position 15,526,322 of record NC_068577.1, read on the forward strand.
GTCGCCTTGTTCTTGCAAGGATGAAGCACTACCAGAGCTTCTTGCTTCACCAGAATTTCTAGCTCCTGAAGTGATTGTAATCATGAGAACCATTAAAACCAGCTGCGAGTAATCACTGTTTTTATCATAAATGGAAATTTAACATTGAAACTTTCCATGTCTTGACAATTTTGAATCAAATAATTCACAAGAAATAACACATCATTTTGCATCCAGATCCCATTACCACCATAATTGCTATTTAAAATGCATTATATTGGATCCACATATCTCCATTTGTTTCCTGGAAATTATTCTCCCAACAAACATCCATTAAAGGAACTTCATGTGCTTTAAATTCAAAACAAATTATTCATCCAAGTACCAAAATAATCAACAAGTTTAGCAGATATTTAGGAACATCAAACAAGTCTAAACTAATTAGTGATGATAAGAAGCAATGTTACTTATGCTTTAGAGAAAAAGAAATGCAGCCATATTAATTTGTTTATAAGTGAGATGAAGACCACTAAAGTCCAAATACATGACGAAGAAGAAAAATCTAATACATGCTCACACTTGAGCATCAAGAATAACTTAGGTCAAAATCGGTATCTACATCAAATGGTCTTATGTATGAAACAAATTGTAAACATACAATACAAATCCCCCATAGATAATGCTGCAGAAAGTACCTTGAAGGCCTTTACTTTCCTCCATTTTCCCTCTTGAAATCCTCTGCTTCTCACTTCTTCTCCTCTTAGCTTCCATCCTTCTTAGGGTCTGCAACTCTTTTCTCTTCCTCCACTCTTCCTCAGTCACGGTGGGCAAAGAAGAGGCTCTGATGAGAGTTGTTGGGTGAGGAACAGATGGTGGTGGAGCATTGGCACTATCATCTTCTCTAAATATTGGTATTGAACCAGCAATAGATGATGACCTTTTCAACTTACTTGCATGCTTATCAACCCCAAATCTGCCTCCTAATGATAACCCAAGATTCAGCTCCACTTCTTCTTCATCTTCATCATCTTCACCTTCACTTCTTTTTGAATCTAGTGTTTCTCTTGACATGAATCTTTGTAACAGGTTTCTTGGGGAATTTTCTGTTTGCAAAGAAAGATTCTCCATTTCTTTGCTTCTGTTTTCACTTGCTTCTGATCCCATTTTTGATGGAAACATTAAACAAAGTAAATAAAACCCAACAAAAAGAGTTTTTTTTTTTGGTATAAATAAAGCTATTGTCTTAGCCTATGAAACAGAAAAAAAAAAAAAACCAGGCCTTGATCTAAGTTAGCCTTAACCCGTGTATATAAAAGCTTAAACTTGGATTATTCACATCAAAGAAATTGGTCAATTTCTGGCTTTGGTCCCTTTATTTTAATATGACATAATTTAACTTTTGTATTTTTATAATAAGAATAATTAGTTCAAATAATTCACATTGTTAATCATTTTGATTAAAATGCTATGTTAATCTTTCCTAAAACATCTATCCCATAACAAATAAATCTAGGGTTGTGTTCAGTTTGGTGTAACGCATTTATTTATTTCAAAATTTATGATATTTTGATTTCATTCTTGGTTTTATACTAATTTTGAATTTTGAATTTTTGGACTTTATTTCTATAAATAGACTTTATTTTATGCCTTTTAACATTATTCGGTAATATTTCAAAAAAGTTTATAAATATTCTTTTAAAATTAAATTTTCTAGTAAAAAATAATCAATATTCTTTAAAAAACTAAATTTTATATAATATTTAAGTTATTTACACTATTTTACATCATAAAAATTAAAATTAGACTTTGATTAGTTCAAGTAATCACGATTTTTAAATTGTGAACCAAAATTGTTCAAAATACTATGTTTAGATAGATTTTTGATTTTTCGATTTTCTTGCTCAATCTTAAGTAAATATATGTTTGTATGATGAGTTTGAATGTATATTTGTATATGTTTTTTTTAAAATGTTAATATTTTAGTTGCTAAAGTATGAATTAAATAAAAGAAGAGGGATAATGTTATGTAAAATTAAAGTATAAGGATTATGTGTAAAAATTAAAGATAATAGAGAGATGAAACCAAAATTTGACCATGAAAATACAAATATTATAAAAGAATATACACACGTTTCGAAATATAATTTGAAGAGACAAAGTGTTGAAGTATATTGCCTTTTTGGCGATTTTTTTTACTTAGTTGGGAAAAGCCGGCAAGGACTGTACGAGTTGGTTTAGGTGTTTGAGGAATCGCCACGTGGGTTTGCCTAATTATAAATGAGAAAAAAATTTGAGGCCAGTTTAGATGGACAATGCGATGCTTTTAATAAATAAACGTAACGACCATCTAATTTTATCCTGAATAAATATTAACTCTGATTGGACTACTTATTATTCTCTATTTCGAAATTTGTGAATAATTTTGTTTGTAAATAGAAATTTTAATTTTTATAGTTGATTCTAATTAGATATTATTTTTTGGGTACAATTTATGATAATTTAGATGGGTTCTCAATGTTTTATATTATTAGGTTTTGGTTTAATGAAAAATATATAAATTATTTTTACTATTTAAAATATAGCCAATGAAAAGGTAGCAACACAATGCAATGTTCTGACAAGAAAGGAATGAAGAGAGATGAAAGCCACGTGCAAGGATTTTAACGTTGGCCATAATTTCAACATTAATTTATTTTATTTTATTATTGTTGGCAAGGAAGAATGATTAGGGAGGACACGTCAGTGAAGTAGAGAAAGATTCTCCCAGATAAAAACAGGACACGTGTTCTTTGTGTAAAGGAAAAAAGTGGGACTTTGATTGGCGATATCCCAATACGGGCTATTTTAGTTAAATGGTCCAAAAAAATATTATATTTATAAAAATAATTTAAATTTAAAAATAATCACTAAAATAATTTAAAATGAATAATAAAATAAGGTTGTGGCCTATCAATGGTCAGAATCAACTCGTATTTTAGATCCATGATTGCCTAATAATTGTGTTAGACTTAAAAAAAATAATTTTTTTAGTTCTGGCCTGTCAATGGCCGAAACCAATGTATTTTTTTAGATTGTATAATACTGATATACAAAAAAGAAAAAAATAAAAAAAATTTGGGTGCTAGCCTGTCAATTGCTGGTACCCCTGTACACAGAAATTTTTTTTCGAGTTTTGGTTTGTCAATGGCCGGTATCAGAATACGAGGAAAAGTAAAAAAAAAATTTTTTTGGTGATGGCCTGCCAATGGCCGGCACCACCTTTTTTGTGGAATTTTTTTTTACTTTTTTCGTGTCAATAGCAGGTATCAGTATACGAAAAAAGTAAAAAAAAATTCTTTTTTTGGTGGTGGCCTACCAATGGCCGGCACCACCTTTCTTGTGGGAATTTTTTTTTACTTTTTTCGTGTCAATAGCAGGTATTAGTATACGAAAAAAGTAGAAAAAAATAATTTTTGGTGGTGGTCGGCACCACCTTTTTTTTTTGCTTTTTTCGTGTCAATAGCAGGCATCAATATACGAAAAAAGTAAAAAATTAATTCTCACAAAAAATATAGTGCCGACTATTGGCAGGCCACCACCAAAATTTTTTTTCTACATTTTTCGTATACTGATACCTGCTATTGACATGAAAAAAGTAAAAAAAAATTCTCACAAAAAAGGTGGTGCCGACCATTGGCAGGCTACCACCAAATTTTTTTTTACTTTTTCTCGTATTCTGGTGTCGATCATTGACAGACCAAAACTCAAAAATTTTTTTTCCGTGTACAGGGGTGCCGGCCATTGACAGGCCAGCACCCAATTTTTTTTTCTTTTTTGTATATCAGTATTATATAATCTAAAAAAATACACTGGTTCCGGCCATTGACAGGCCAGAACAAAAAAAATATTTTTTTTAAGTCTGACATAAGTATTAGGCAATTATGGGTCCAAAATACGAGTTGATTCCGGCCATTGACAAGCCACAACCCTATTTTACTGTTCATTTCAAGTTATTTTGATGATTGTTTTTAAATTTGAGTTATTTTTGTAAATATAATATTTTTTGGACTATTTAGGTAAAATAACCCCCAATACGACTAATAAAAGGAGGGTGATGAGGCTAAATGGATCAGATGTTTGCAACACTTTCTTTTTTTGTGAAAATAGTCACCACCTATTCTTGATTTTCCTCAAATACCTTTAATTTTTTTTTTTAGTTATTGCAATTTAATATTTTGGTTATTCATGCAATTTTTTATATTGTTATAATATTTAATTTAATTCTTTAATTTTTATAAATTTTATTATTTTAGTATTAAATCTAAAAATTTAATAAATTTAACCATCAATTTTATACATCCTATCAATTTAGTTATACTTGTTAAAAATTAAAAAGCTTTAAAAATAAAAAAGTATTTAAAAGTTTATTTTTCAATAAAATACATAATATTTTATAACAATACATAAAAAATTATAAAACCAAAATGAGTATCTATTTTTTTTTATTTTTTGACATGAAATTTATTTATTAAAACAATACTTTTAAAAATAAAAGATATTTTTTAAAAAATAAAACCTACAAACAAAACTCAAACATTTCCTTTTTTAAGTTTTTTTATAGATATTAAATTTTATTATACCTCTGGCCTTACTTCTCGATCCTTGTCAAATTTGTTGAGCACTCGGCTCCACCTTCACCCACAAGCACCGACACCAATAACTCTTACTCCAAACACCTTAGTTTCCACATCCTCTATCATCGCATCATTGAATTAAGAATCAGATGTGGAGCTGCTAACATAACCTTCCACCTACAGGGCCTCCAAGGCTTCATCATCACCTATATATCCCCAATCATGCTCTCCCTCAAGCACAACCTCAAATGCAACAAACTCGTTCTAGGAAACAACTTAAAGCCATTGATTCTCACCCTTTCAACCTCATGTTATAGTTTTTTACCCAACCAGAACATGATGGCCATTAATGTTGGAAAAAGGAAAAAGTTGAATCTACATAAATCTTCTTCATGATTTTTCCCTTTAAATTCTTTTATTTATAATATTATTATTTTAAAAAATAAATTTCATATTAGAAAATGAGAAAATGGATATTCATTTATTTATAAAATATTTTATAATTTTGTATGTATTTCTATCGAAAAATAAACTTTTAAATAATTTTTTAAAACTTTTAAATTTTTTTAATATTTAATTTTTAATCTTTAAGAATCAAGATTAAAATGACAAAATTTGTAATGTTGAGGCTAAATTTGTTGACATTTTTAGGCTTGGGACTAAATTGATATAATTTGTAAACATTGGAGGAAATTTTTGTTATTATGACAATAAATAAAAAAGACTACCGTTAGTGATTTAATAGAGGAGTGACGAAAATATTAAATTTCGATAACATTAGTGACTAAAATAGAAATTTTTAAACTTGAGTTACCAAAACAGAAACATACCAATAGTTGGGTGTCTATTTTTATGATTTACCCCATTTTATTACATAAAGAAATACATTATGGCTTGTGTTCCTACCCTTGCACAAGATGGAGAGAAGATAGCATGTCTTGGATGTCTTTAAAAGTTCGAAAGAACTTCCCACTGATCTTTGATCTACCAAGTATAAGATTCAACCATTGTTTTTTCTTATTAAGTACTCTGTAGATCTTGATGTCTTGTTCCTCTAGTAAAATTGAGGCAAAACGGAGAATAAAAATTCTCACTTGAAGCTTTGATATTGATTGAATACCAAAGCTAATAGTAAGCATTTCTCCACTTGTACTGTCAACCACCATTGCCCCTCCATAAGTATTCGCTTTTTCACTTGTGATAATTCCAAGATAAAGGTTTCATTCTACCATCCTCTCATTCGATCGCAATATAGTCACTATAATTTATTCTTTTTATTTAGTTATTAATGTAATAGTTCGTTTTCTAGTGGTGTAACAACCCGTTTTTAGTGGTGTTAGAAACAATAGTTTCGGGACCACAATTCTGACCAGTCAGTTAGTATTTTATTATTTATTTAGTATCAGGGTTATTACAAGGTCATATTAAACTTTGGTTAGAAAATTTTAACGTTTAAATAGTTAATTAAGTGAAAAGGACTAAATCGTAAAACTTGCAAAAGTCAATCTTTATAGATTATCATTAGTTAAATGGCTTGGAAAGTTAAAATACAAGGGGTTTAAATAGAAATTTACCCTTAATCAAATATGATGGACTATTGTTGAAGGAATTTTCATTAAATTATATGTTATTTTATATTAAAATAATGTTAATTATAATAAAACGAAAACAAAAGTAAAAGCCATTTTATTTTCTTTCATCATCTTCAACCCTTCCAACCGAAACTCCGTAGATTGAGAAACCAAAGAATCGGTAAAGCTTTAATCTCCTTGCATGGTATGAAACTCAAGCCCGTTTTTAGTTATTTTTATATTTTTTAGATCGTTGTAGCTTAATCTAGCTAACTTAGGGACTAATTCATAAAAAATGTTAAATATTTTGATTTATTCCGTTGATAAATTTGTGATGTTTTCGAAGTTTGATGATAGATCTACAAGGTTGGTTGTTAAATAGGACTATTTTGTACAGTGATTTTGGTTAGTTTTAAGTTTAAGGACTAAATTGATAAAATATTAAACTTGACATGAAATTATTATGAAATTTTAATAAATATGGGCTGTAATTGCATCGAAAAAATTTGGCTAGCATGAGTTTGGTTTAATTGTGATAGATTTGAAAGTTTCGAGTTTAGGGACTAAATTGAATAAAAGGTAAAATTGTAAAATGTTGATTAAGGGTCAAATATGTGAATTTAATTATTTTATGGTATTTTAATTGTTTAATTGAATAATTATTATATTTATTTCAAGAAACGGATCAGTCGCTTGATAATCACGAGAAAGGAAAAGTCGTTGAGTAGTCGTCATCGAGTGTTTATAGCTATCGTATTTTGGTAAGTTCGTATTACATTTATTAAGTTTGTAAATGTCTTAATTAATTATGTGTTTGGTTATATGAATATGAATAATGCTATGATTTATTGAAAGGTAATAAAATAGAACGATAATAGATTGAAATTTAAAGTTTGAACATGTGATGATCTCAGAAAAACAGGATAAGCCCGTGTGAACTTAGTGAATAGCTAGGATACAAATGACATGTCATTAGAGCATTTCAGACACTAGTTGTTAGTGATTACAATATTATGTACTTTGTACTGGTGTTACAGTTTCAGGCACTTAGTGCTGGTGATTACAGTTTTAGGTACTATGTATCGATGATGGATATCATACCGATGGCTTGAGATCCTACATATGTTACTGATTCTCTAAAGCTTGTGTGAGCAGCATTGTGTATTGGTTAATATCCTTTTGTCAACTTGTGTGAACATTACACTCTCGTGATTCCGAAGTCAATTTACTATTGTTCTTCAGGCAAAATAGTTAGTTATTGAAATAGAAATGAAATGAGATGGTATGATTAATTATAGTTGGTCGATGATATCTTGGTATATGATTCTTAACATGTTATGTATTGGTGATATGAACTATTTAGGCTTAACCATTTCGTTTAGTTGGAATGTTGGAACAAGACAAAGGAATGTTAATTTTATGAACTTACTAAGTTTTACGTAAGCTTACTCTATTTGATTTTTCTTCTTTGTAGATTGTCGGACTTTTTCTGTCGATTGGAACATCGTTGGAGATCACACTATCCGACAATTCTTTCTGTAGCTATTAGTTTATTTTGGACTAGTTATAAATGGCATGTAAATAAGGTTTCGGTATGTTTACGATAATAGATATCTTGGTTATGACTAATGACATTTAGGATGTAAATTTTACATTTTGGTTTTGGTAACGTATGAACTTAATATGGAATATGATTTGCATTTGAAAGTGGCATAAATGGATGATTTTGACATATGGTATTTGGGACTTAGTTGATGATTGAATGAGATTAACATGTTGATTATTTCTTGGTTTGGATAGTTCTTGTTTTTGCTTGAATTGTGGTGCCAACGAGGGCATATTGGTTAGGCACATAAGTTGAATGTGAATTGGCATGTTTTGGTACTTTTTGAATAGGTTTATGTTATGGTAAATGAATGGCTTGGAGTCTAAGAAATTATGGATGAATTGGCTTATGTTTGAAGGTATTTTGGGCACACACGGTCTGTGACACGATCTGTCACACGGCTATGTGTCTCACACGGTTGCATGACACGACCATGTGGCCTCTTTGATTTTTGGTGTAGGTTTGTCCTCACAGCCTTAAAGAGTTACACGGTCTGACGACATAACTGTGTGACCCTGAGTTACAAGAACACAGATTGTTACACGATTTGGCCACATGACCATGTTTTTGAGCCACATGGGCTAAGCTCTGTCACATGGCCTGGGCGTACGGCCAAGTGACCCTTGTTTTCAATTTTTACTTGAAATTTTGTAAAAGTTTTATTTTAATCTAGAATTACTCCCGTATTGTTTTAAATGTTCCATAAGCTTGAATTAAGTTTCGTTTTGATTTAATAACATGAAAAATGATTATGAATGAATTATTTGGTTATTTCTATTAATTTGAGAATGATGTTAAAGTTTTATAATTATAATACCTTATAGTTTGGGTCGAACAATCGGACTCATATAGAGTGTTACATTTAGCGGTATCAGAGCTATATTTTAGTCGATTCTTGGACTGAACGTATGTAACAACTCGATTCTGGGCCTAGTCGGAATAGTGGTTTCGGGACCACAAATCCGACGAGGGAAAATATTATTATTATATTTTTATGGTCTACAATTTCACGAAAAAATTTCATAAAAATTTCGTTCGAAAATTTCGATGTTTGGGCACTCAATTTAGTCAAAAGGACTAAATTGTAAAAAGTGTAAAAGTTGAGTTCTACATGTTAGAAGTGTCTAATTGTTATGAAATTATAAATTTGGGGTCCTTATATGGTAATTAGACCATTAGTTAATTGATGGACAAAAATAGACATAAGAAATGGGTGAAATAGATTTTTTTTAAATGGGGGCATTTTAGTCATTTAGTAATAAAAAGAATTAAAAAGGGAAAAAGATGGCAAAATGTGCTCATCTTCTTCTTGGTGAACGAAATCAGCAAGGCGGAAGCCATAGTTAGGGTTTTTAAGCTTCCAAGCTCAATAGTAAGTGATTCCAAGCCCCGTTTTTAATGTTCTTTACGTTTTTGGAGTCCCGGTAGCTTAATTTAGCTTATTCTAGCAATAATTTAACCTAGGGTTTATATTTGGAAAAATACCCATAGGTTAAAAGTGTTTATTTTGATGTTTTATGGTGTAATATGAAGCTAGAAATTATGTTAACAATTTTTACTAAGCAATTTTAAACGAAAACGGGTAAATTGACACAATCGGTAAAAATAGTTAATGTTCAAAAGTATGTGTTAGAGTGAGAATTTGATGTTGCCATAGAAGGGAAAAGTGTTCATCATGTTGTAAAACATAAGAATAAGATGAAATTTAATTTCCGAGCTTAGGGACAAAAGTGTAAATATTCAAAAGTTTGGGGCAAAATTGTAATTTTTCGAAAAGTTGGGTGGAGGACTATTTTATTAAATTTTAACATTAAATGAGTTAAATTTGCTATTATAGATCAATAAAGATGAGAAGACTACCTTAAACGGGGAAAAGAGAAGATAGTGGAGTAAATTGCAAAATTACGATATTTTGCACCGAGGTAAGTAAACATGTGAAATAATGCATATTTTTTTATATTATTTGATATATGTCGAGATTTATTTGAACATAGAATAAATATTTGGCAAAGATTCTAAAAGTGTGGTTAAGTTGGGAAATGTGGTAAAGTGTTGAAAAACACGGTTTCCGGTTGAACACTCGGAATAGGCCGGATTACATTGAATATAAAGGGGGTTGCTAAGTGCTGATTCCCCGATTCATTGGTGGTTGCTAAGTGCTGATTCCACCGTATCTTAAATGTGAAGGGGGTTGCTAAGTGCTGATTCCCCGACTCATTGGTGGTTGCTAAGTGCTGATTCCACCATATCTTAAATGTGAAGGGGGTTGCTAAGTGCTGATTCCCCCGAGGGGTTGCTAAGTGCTGATTCCCCGAATCATTGGTGGTTGCTAAGTGCTGATCCCACCGTATCTTAAATGTGAAAGGGGTTGCTAAGTGCTGATTCCCCGACTCATTGGTGGTTGCTAAGTGCTGAATCCACCGATAACGGATAACATTCCGAGTGTTCAACGAGGAAATTGGAAAGGTGAATATTTATATATGGTGGACAAGTTTATGGGAGGAATATTGGGTTTTGATACTTAATCAATCCATATGTAAGATGAGAGGAAATATCAAAAATACAAAAGAAACAATTTAAATACAAAACAGTTTTGAACAACAGCAGTTGGGAAACTTTGAAAAATCACCATAAATGGTGGAGAATGAATTAGAGGTTTAATAATATATGAAATTTAATCTGGATGAGTTTATTTTCATATGAAAGGAATAGAGCAAGCAAAAGAGTTGTATATTTGGGGATATTTAAATTTTATTGAGACAGGGTTGAATTGATTTCGAAATCCCCTATTCCAACTTTGGAAAATCACCAAAAATAGTAAAAAAATAATTATGGATTGAAATTTATATTTCTGGATTCCTTAATGAGTCTATTTTGATAGAAACAAACGATATCATTTTTCAAATTTTATACAGGGAGTTAAGTAAATTTTAGTAAAGGGAGTTCAGAACTGTCAGACAGTGAAATAGGGGAAAGTTTAAAGAATAAACTGTACTAATTGGCTAAACCAAAAATTCTTAAAATTTTATGGTAGAAAGGTATATGAGTCTAGTTTCTGGAAAAATTTACAGAATCCAATTTGGATCCCTGTATCTCCAGATAAAAATAAATTAGTGACCGTGACTCAGAAAAACAGCTTGCTGGAAATTGAACAATTAATGAAATTTAAGTGTGATTAAAATTATGTTACTATGTAATCATGTGAGGAATTTATTTATTTGTCATATGTTTACTTACTAAGCTATATTCTTACTCGTTTTTATTTTCCCTTGATTATAGTGACATCAATCAGTTCGGAACTTGGATGACGTCAGATAATCATCCACACTATCATCAACTTTTTGGGTATTTTGCAACTAATACTTTGGAAACATGGCATGTATAGATGACTTTATGTATTGTGGTTTAAATATGTATATATATAGTATGGTTCGGTTTAAAATGTTGGTGTTTGTTAATGGATAAATTGTGTTTGAACATACAACTGTATTTGGTTGGATTATTGAATATGTTTGAAATTGTGTTTGAAAATTTGCAGGGGGTTTTATGTAAAAATAAGCAGAAATGCTGCCGAAATTTTTATAAAAAAAAATTATAAGTGTTGAGTTCTAGTAATACCTCATACTCTGTTCCTGCAAGGAATACGGGTAATGGGTGTTACAACGTAGCATGTTTAGAGTCTATAAATTACATGCCACATAAACATGCGATAGTGTGATGTTACTTGATTCGACCTAACCTTGTTTTTCTTATAGATTTAAAGAATGTTGGCAGAATCTAATCGAGCTGCCATTGATAAGGTAGACAGTAATATTCTGGCTTCCGAACAAGAAGTAAGCCATAGTCTACCAGTTTCGCAAATGTCTGAAAGTGATGGTAAGAATGTCTTTTTTGTGCCTTTTGTGGCACCCTCGTGTCCTCAGACAAATAAAAAAATTTGACGAATCCCGATTGATAAGGTTAGAAAGTGTGGTACCGAAGAATCCAGAGGTAAATCAGATGACAATCTAGCTAGAGCAAAATATTTGCTTGAAAACATTAAGAGAGTTTCTAATGAAAGGGCTTGTTCTCCCGATGATTATCTTAGGTGTGATGTGTCTTTGCTTAAAGATGAGGCTTATAACTGATGAACCATGTTAACAATAGTTGTACCGAGAGACAGATTAAATTGGGATTTCTTCATATCTGAGTTCAGAAAAAAATATGTCAGCAAACGGTACTTGGATCGGAAAAAGAAAAAAATTTTTGAATTGAAGTAGGGAAATAAATCTGTAGCTGAGTACGAGCGAGAGTTTGTGCAGCTCAGTAAATATGCCTCAGAATTTGTGTCAATTGAGGAAGAAATGTGTATACATTTTGAAGAAGGGTTAAATGATGAGATTAAAATTTTAGTTGGCGCGATGGAATTGTGAGAGTTCGTGGTGTTATTTGATCAGGCACAAAAGATGGAAGAAATTTACAACAATAAGAAATAGAATGAAAGAAAATCTAAGGATTTCGGTAAACAGAGTTCCTCTAGCCGATTCACTTCACCATCTAGGTTTTTGGGTAGAAATAAATTGAGGCAGCATGATTTGAGATTTTAGGCAATACTTGCGGATAGTGTTGGAAATGTTCATAATGCTTTGAGGACTGTATGCAAACATTATGGAAAGTTACATGCCGATGAATGCAGGACCAAGTTAGGTGCTTGTTTCATATGTGGATTAACAGACCATTTCATGCGTAATTTCCTGAGAAAAGCGGGAGATACTGATGAGTAAAGTGTAAAGCAATTGTCTACGCCTCAAAAAGGTAGACGTCCCAGTTAGAGCAATAATAGTGGAGCTAATCATAGTGGGACCAAAGACACAACTGTTAGATCTGAAGCTAGAGTACCTGCTCGAGCATATGCCATCCAAGCCAGGGAGGAAGCTACTGCACCTGATGTTATTTCTGGTACAGTCTATCTCTTTGATGTTACTGTGTATGCATTGATTGATGCTAGGTCAACTCACTCGTATATTTGCACTACATTAGTCAACCGAGTTTGATGTTTGAGTTATAATTCAATAGGTCAGAGTGTGATAGTTAACTTAATATGTTAAAAGTGTTTGCTGAGAATACAGGGTTGCGACTTTCTTGCTAATTAGATGTTGTTACCATTTCATGAATTTGAGATCATTCTGGGAATGGATTAGTTGACGTTACATGATGTTGTAGTGAAATATAGACTAAAATTTGATACTCGAGAATACAGGGCTTATAAACTTAATACTTGAGAATCAAGATAAAAAATTGATAAGGTACCGATTGTTAGCGAGCTTATTGATGTATTTCCTAAAGAATTACCAAGATTATTGTCTGAGCGTGAAGTTGAATTTGTGATTGATTTAATGCTTGAGATTGCTACAAGATCAATTGCACCGTATCGAATGACACCAACTAAGTTGAAAGAACTTAAAGCATAGTTGCAAGAGTTGACAAACAAATGTTTTATTTAGCTGAGTGCATCTCTCTAGGGTGCACCTGTGTTGTTTGTGAAAAAGAAAGATGTGTTGATGAGACTGTGTATCAATTATCAGTTATTGAATAAAGTCACGATAAAGAATAAGTATCCTTTTTCACATATCGATGATTTGTTTGACCAGTTGAAAGGCACAACAGTATTTTCAAAAATAGACCTTAGATCCGGTTATTATCAGTTGCGAGTTAAAGATATTGAAGTACCAAAAACTGTTTTTCGAACTTGTTATAGCCACTATGAATTTTTGGTATTGTCGTTTGGTTTAGCTAATGTGTTATACCTAGCTTTATTTGATAATATGTTTTGATATAACAAATTAAAATGTTTTTGAATAAAAGTTAAAGTTGAACAAAATTAGTAAAATGATAAAATCAACTAAAAATGGTTTCAATTGAGTTAAACATTTTCAATCAAGTTACAACTATTTTAAAACAAGTTAATATTGCTCTTGGCCAAAAGTATCAATACTTTTTGGCCAAGTATCGATAGTTTTCAAAATATAGATACTTATTCGAAAATCGATACCAAATTTACATTATGTTTTCAATAAATTACAAAAAGTATCGATACATTTTACCAAGTATTGATAAATTATCTTTGGTATCGTTGTAAACTAACTTTAATGGTCACGGAATCAAACACTAAATGTAATAGTATCGGTATTCTTAAAAAAAATATCGATACATTTTGGTATAGGTGAATTTAATGATCTGGTATTTTCATCCCCAATGGCTCTATTCATGTTTCCCACAACCACAACGATTGAAAAAGAATTAGAGGGTATAAATGTCATCTTCCAAAGGTCCTACAATAATAAGAGAGATCATCAAGACAAAAGATCAATCAATACAACCTTAGTGCTTAATTCTTTCATACATTTTCTTTTACACACTTGTGAGCTTTCATTTTTATTCTTTAGCTCAAATGTATTCTTGTTTATTTGTTCTTAATTGGCAAACATTCTCATCTTGTAAGGATTACTTCTTAGTTTGCTATTTAAATTTACTCTTTGAGAGGATTGAGTCTTAAGGTTTGGGTAGAAACCTTAAGGGAGTTGCAATATTAAGATTTTGGGTAAAAATCTTAAGGGAGATTGTAACATTAAACCTTGTCCTCAAAGGTTATCAAATTAGTAAATTTGGAAAAATCCTTAGTTATGGCAAGCTAAGGTAGTAGAGTAGGCAATTGTGATCGAACCACTATAAATCATTATGTTCTTTGTTGCTCATCCATTCGTTGCTTCCACCATTTTCTTAAAGGCCAATTCACCTCTGTCTTAGTGATTTCGAGTTGATCTTTCGAGCTAACGTAATGCCTAGGTTGCTTTTATAGATTTGATTAATCGAGTTTTTCAACCTCACCTGAATAGATTCCTAGTTGTGTTTATTGATGAGATTATTGATCTTTTCTAAAATAGAATCTGAGCATGCTTAGCATTTGAGAATTGTGTTGCAGACTTTAGGCGAGAAATAGTTGTTTGCAAAATACAGTAAATGTGAATTTTGGCTCAGAGAAGTTGAATTTCTTGGCCAAGTGATTTCCTTGGATAGGATTCATGTTGACCCAAGTAAGATTTCTGCTATTGTAAACTGGAAAGCTCTGAAGAATGTCTCGGAGGTACGTAGTTTTCTGGGCTTAGCTGGTTATTATCATCGATTTGTTAAGAATTTCTTGATAATTGTTTTACCGATGACGAAGCTAGTTCAAAAAAATGTTGAATTTGTTTGGTCGGATAGATTTCAGCAGAGTTTTGCTCAACTGAAAGTTCTATTGATAGAAGCTCTTGTATTGACACAACTGAATCCGAAAAAGAATATTTTGTTTACAGTGATGCGTTGTTTAGTGGGTTAGGTTGTGTATTGATGCAAGAGGGAAATGTTATAGGTTATGCTTCTCAACAGCTAAAACTATTTAGAACTGGTCGTGATTGTTTTCGCTTTGAAGATTTGGCGATATTACTTGTACGGTGAAAAATGCCACGTATATCCAATCATAAAAGCCTGAAATATTTAATGGCTCAAAAAGAATTGAACTTGGGAGAACGACAATGGCTCGAGTGATTGAAAAATTATGATATGGTAATTGACTATCACTCGGGAAAAGCTAATGTTGTTGTTGACTCATTAAGTAAGAAATCACTATTTGATTTGAGAACATTGAACGCTTAGTTGACATTGAATCGTGATGATTCTATTTTCGCTGAACTGAAAGCTAGACCGTTATTTCTTCAGATAATTTGGGAGTTACAAAATGATGACCCGAAATTGATAGCTAAATGATAACAAATTTAGAGTGATCAATCTACGGAATTCAGAGTTGGTATTGATGGTATGTTATATTTTCACAATAGATTGTGTGTTTCGAATGGTCTAGAGTTGAATGAGACATTTTATTAGAAGCCCACAGCAATATGTACTCAATTCATGTGGTTAATACTAAAATGTTTTGTGATTTGCAATAGATGTGTTGGTGGCTGGGGATGAAACGTGAAATTTCATAATTTATGGCTAAATGTCTGGTTTGCCAACAAGTGAAAGTCAAGCATCAGGTTTTGTCTGCATTATTGCAGCCTGTTATGATTCCTGAATGGAAATGAGAGTGCGTCATGATGGATTTCATATCTGGATTGCCTATGACACTGAGAAAGAAAGACTTGATCTAGGCTATTGTTGATAGATTGATGAAATCGACTCATTTTATTCCGGTCAGAACAAATTATTCACTTGAAAAGTTAACTGAGTTGTATGTATCTGAGATTTTAAGATTATACGGAGTGCCATTGTCTATTATTTCTGATCGAGACACGAGATTCACCTTTGGATTTTGGGGTAAACTTCACGAGATGTTGGGTACTAACTTAACTTCAGTACAACATTTCATCCACAAATAAACGGACAATCAGAATGGATAATACAGATTCTAGAAGACATGTTACGGTGTTGAATTCTCGAGTTTTAAGGTAGCTGGAAAAAATATTTGTCGTTGGTTGAATTTTCTTATAATAACAATTATTAGTCCAACATTAAAATGGCATTGTTTGAAGCTTTATACGGATGAAAATATAGAACACAGCTATATTGGTCAGAAATGAACGAAACCAAATTATTTGAGACTTGATTCATGAAACTGAAGATAAAGTCTATGTTATTCGTGATTGTCTAAAAGTAGCATTGGATCGTCTGAAATCGTACGATGACTTGAAACGAAAAGATATAGAATTTTTTTGTTGGCGATCGAGTGTTTTTAAAAGTTTCACCGTGGAAAAAGGTGTTGCGATTCGACAGAAAAAGAAAACCTAGTCCGAGGTTTATCGAGCCGTATTAGATTATTGAAAGAATAAGTCATGTAGCTTACACATTGGCTCTACCTTCTAAACTCGAAAAGACTCACAACATTTTCCATGTTTCAATGTTGAGACGGTATAGATCAGATCTTTTACATGTGATTTCTCCTAACGTAAACGAACTTCGGAATAAACGGGTACCGTAAGTAAAAGTTCTGTGGCATCAACATGGTATTGAGGAAGCTTCTTGGGAAACTAAGGAATCGATGAAATCGCAATATCCAAACCTATTCTCAAGTAAAAATTTCGAGGATGAAATTTCTTAAATGGGGAGAGTTGTAACAGCCCTTTTTCCAATGGTGTCAAAAATGGTGGGTTTGGGACCACAATTTTGATGTGTGAGTCCATAAATATTAAATAATTAATATTTATGAGGTCATTAGTGTCGTATTAAAATTTGGTCCGAAAATTTTGACGTTTGGTTAGTTAATTAAAGAAAATTGACTAAATCATAAAAACTGCAAAAGTTAATCTCTATTAATTTATATGAGTTAATTGAGCATAGAGATGTAATTTAATGGTTTTATATGGCAATTTAACCATAGATTTGTTAATGATCGATTAGTCATTAAATTATATTATAAAACATATGTTATAATTTAATACCATGATGATTAAAATAATAAAAGAAAAGTCATCATCTTTGTTTCTTTCCATCACTGAAAATATCTCCATTGAAGGAGGAAAATAAGCTTCAAACTTCTAAAGCTTTTGACCTATGCATGTAAGTATCTTATTAGTCGGGTTTTCGTAAAAAAAATTTGAGATCGTTGTTGCTTGAAGTATCTAGGCTAGAGACTATTTTGAAATACTTTTAAAGATTAAAAAACTCGCCATTGATATTTTTGAAGCTTTTTAGTTGTTAATGGTTTAGTTTGAAGCTTGATAATGAATTTGGACTAATTTGTGAAGTGATTTTGAATACTTTTAATTTTAAGGACTAAAATGATTAAATATTGAAACTTGTTGGGTTTTCTTATAAAATTTCAAAATTTGAGGGTTGTTTTAGGATGATAATGAATTCGACACAATAGGTTTGGTCTTAATTATGAAAAATAAGTTTGTTTCGATTTTAGGGACAAAATTGAACAAAGTGTCATACGACATCAGGCTGTCACACAGCCATGTGACCCATGTTTTCTATTTTTACCATACTTTTTTGTCTTGTTTCGAATTAGTCCATGTTTTTTTAATTGATTTAAGAGTTTCCTAGGCTCGATTTAAGTCTTTTTTTTGTATGATTAACATGATTATCTAATGCTTATCTATTAATGAATGATTAAATTGAATTTTGAGTTGAAATTTCATATTCTTGATTGGTGAACTGTTGTAGGATCCCATAATCCTAATCCGATGTTGGAGACGGGTGAGGGGTGTTACAATTAGGACTAAACAATCCTCCTTCTCATGATCTTCAAAGGAATCCAAAATGGATGTCGTCGGTGCACTTAATATGTGCAGGGCCCCTGGCTGATTTGAAGGTACATTGTTAAGAATTATCTAGTTCTTGGATTTTCAGATTTTCCAAATTGTGCACGTGAATGTTATATAGTGACTTGATTGGCATGACTTTCTTTCCACAACAATGAATAAGATTTTTTCACCGGAAATCTACCAATAATATCCTTTCCCCACATAATTCGATTGTAGCTCCTCATTATCAAGAAAGACCTATATGCCCTTCTCATTAAGACAATTTCCTACTTTTCAAAGATCTCATCCATTTCCATTATTCTTACACCATTATTGTACCAGAATTGTTAAAGATTCATTCTTTCCATATTCATATAAAGACTTGGTTGACCTTACTGCACCCAACTATCAATACCACCCCAAATGTGAATATCTTTCCCCCTATTACAAATATCTCTCCTGGTAAGCAGACCTTTCCTTATTCATGAATCCAAAGTTTTTGTCTCCATTTACTCAACCAGTAGATTCTAACAATATTTCTCATAAAGAAATTTATCCATTAATGAATCATATGCTATCATGTGTTGGAAAAAAATCCAATTTGAAAATGTTTTTCCTGCACAGCGAAAATAAAAATTTTGAAAATCGACCCGGATTTTTATATTTATAGAAATAAACCCTAGACTAAAATCGTACCTATGTTTTCGAATAGACAGATATTTCTCGTTCTAGACTTTCAACCAAACGATCTTCTTCACTATTCTCATTCCACAAATAGCTTCAAGTGTGGGCTCAAACAAAACAAATCAAACATAGAAACTAGAAATAGTTATCTTCTTTTTGAGTGAAAACAAAAATTTCTCTTCAAAATAGAAACTAGTAGAATCATTATTTCAGAAAATATATGTAATTCTTAGAGAATAAAAGTCTCTCTATTTCTGGGTAGAATAACGATATCTGAAAGTTGTGTTAATAGCTCTACCGGTGCTATCAATTTATAGGGAGAGAAGGTAGAACCCTTATTGAATTAGAGAAGTGTATTTCAATTAGAAAAATGAAATCCTAGTTCAACTAGGATGTAAGGGGCTTTTGGGCCTTTTTCATATTATGTCCAATTACAAGTACTTCCTGAGCTTTTAACCCAGTACTTTATAATTTGATTCAACCCAATATTTTTTTTCTATTTCTCAAAAGTAAACTTCAATATATTCCTAATTAAATAATGTTCTCAACCCAATTCTAATTCCGTTAAAATCATGACGACTTTACTATAAAATATTCTATGAGAATATATTTAATATTTTGCATTCAATGATTCACTATGACCAAATGATTTGTTTCCATTTTTAACTTTATTTAATTTGGAAAACATAAATTCAATTTTCAGGTCATTTTCATTTTTCATTTTCTTTTTCTTTTTGGAGAAAACCACATTCATTTCCAAATTTTTTCATTTCTCCATTTTTATTTTCATTTTGGAGCAAATCATAATTAGTTCCAAATGTTTCATATTTCTCCATTTCACCATTTCTATTCATTTGATTCAACTTACAATTCATTTCTGGTTTCAACGGGCTAGCAGAGAGACCGATTGAACATATGCAATTGAGGCTCAAATGTTTTATAATTAAGTTTTAGCTTTTTACCTATTAATTATAAATTCATTTAGTCATTAATTCATTCCACTATAGTATCGTGACTGAGCTTTCCACAACAGCTTACCATTACGAAAGCAACTCGATCAGTTTTCACCCTGACCTTGTCATAAGTGTGTTTCCCTCATAGGATATCTTTAATCTTTTTGGGATAATATATGTTCTCCCAATGTGATCTTATTTTATCTCATGGTAACCATTACATCTTTCTTCATTAAAAGTCAATTACTATCAAATAGTAATAAAGTCATCCATCACAAAGAAGAATGACTCGTGGTCACATTTACTTTTCATCAACCATGTAATGCCAATGAGAGGATATCGTTTACCCATGTCTCGGGTTATGAATTCCACTATTTTGAATGACTCTACATACTATAGAAGTTGTACACCCAATGCATCAACTTTCGGTTCCTTATCTATTCGAACTCAAGCTTTTACTTACATCAAAGTGTACAAGTTACACACACATAGTCCGTCATCCACTTATGATTTAGGTATGTCACACTATGAACATTACAAGTGAATAAATCCACAAACTGTTTCATGATCTATTCTTCTTGGGTCTAGTTTGATGTGATGTCAGCCCAATCAGCCACATCTATATCTCTATCTATTGAGAGTCATCTGCTCCAATGCCAATGACAAAACATCTTCCCAATTGACTTGATAGATGACATATTATTCTTTCAATCATTTTGCTCTTTCCGATTAGACTACAGACATGTTTTGGTTTGTCTACTAATATAAGATGTCTTTCCGTATTACGATCCGACCATGTTATATCACTTAGTACTAGTTTAAACATTAGACAACCAATGAGCAATGTTTGCTTCGTTTTGCTTTGCGTGCAAAATCACATGAGGAAAATTATACAAAGTATATTAATTTAATCAATAAATTTATTTTATTAACTAATCTCTTCGAAAAAATTACAAGTGTACATTAACAAAAATACTACACTTAGGGTACCAAATTCGATAGTCTCTTATTTGCCTTAGTAAAGTAGATGAGTCATGTTTTGCATTCTTGTGCCCCTCTATGTGTTTCCCAAAATTCTCTCTATCTAGAAGAGTCTTAGCAAAACAGATCCCCAAGGTTTGTCCTCAAATGTGATCTTTGACTACATCCGCTATTCCGTCAAACACTACCGTCTATCTTATGATACTTTGTATCAATCTTTTTTATGCTTTGAGCTTTAGCTATACCCGCACAATTAAAGTGCCATAGCTTTTTCATACCTTATATTCGACCTTCCATAGTGAAGTTAGCATTGCAGCTCTACTATACATTTCTCTACATAATAGACTCGTCGCCTAAGACAAAAGCACAACCTGATGTCAATTTCCTCAAGTCTCGACATGTTTGGAAGTTAGAATCAGTATATCTTATAGGAGTAAGATCTCCTCTAGAATACACAAGCATATCCCTAGTTCTCCATAAATACTTGAGTATATGTTTAACTGCTTGTCAGTGTCTTAGTCTTGGATTCGCCTAATATCGACTTTCCAACCCCACTGTAAAACAGATATTTGGGCATGTGCATAACATGGCATACATGAGACTTCCTACTATTGAAACATAAGGAATGTTTCTCATGTTCTCTCTTTCTTCCACTGTCTTAGGATAATCCTCCAAAGAGAGATGAAAACTCGATATAGAGGGTTGATTTCCCTTTTTCGAATCAGTCATTACATAAAGCTCCAATATCTTGTCTATGTATAAAGACTGAGACAATGTTATCACTTTGTTCTTTCAATCCCTTAGGATTTGAATACATAGAACAAAATTAGCTTCCCCTAAGTCCTTCATGCTAAACTGTTAGATTAACCACAGTTTCACCAATGACAATGTCGCTACATCATTCCTAACGAGTAGAATGTCATCGACATATAGAATGAGCAAGATCATTTTTCCATCCCCTAAATGTTTATAAACACAAGGTTCATATATGTTTTACTCAAATCTAAAAGTCTTGATCTCTTAATCAAATGTTTGATTCCATAAGGATGCTTGCTTTTGTCCATATATGGATCTAAGCAGTTTGCAAATTTTATGCTCATTTCCTTTAACTATTTATTTGGTAAGTTGCATCATATATTCAGTTGGTTCCATGAGGGATCACTTGATCAAATCGAGATTCACCATAATGAATAGTAGTATGCAGATTGACTTGAGAATGGCAACCGAAGAGAAGGTTTTTTCGTAATCAATACCTTCTTTTTTAGTATAACATTTTGCTACAAATTTATCTTTATAAGTTTCCACTTTACCATCCGTATTTTTTTTCCTCTTATAAATCCACTTACACCATATAGGTTCTATCTCTTCTGGTAAGTCTACAAGTTCTGTAACGCCCCAAACCCGTGTCCATTGCCAGAGTAGGGTTATGGAGTGTTACTATATAATCGAAACATTTAACATACAATAAATATGTAATCATAAACATATTATAATTCAAATATTTACATGCGTAACGTCCCTAAGTCGAGCCTTTGAGGCTCCAAAAATACCTTAGAAACATATCGGGACCAATTAGAAATCAATTTAAAAGTTTAAGGAAAAGTTTTAAAAAAATTGACTACAGGGGTCATACAGTTGTGTGGCCAGGCCATGTGACTCACACGGCTAAGACACACGTCTGTTTCTTAGGTCGTGTGGGCATTCGAAGTAGGGACAAACGACCGTGTCCCAGTCTGTGTCCGTACCCGTGTAACTCCCTAACTTGGGTCACACAGCCAAAGCCACACGCCCGTGTGCCAGGACATGTGCTAGGCCGTGTAACAGCCTAACTTGCATGCAAAAGAACCTATAGGGGACACACGGCCGTGTCGCCAGGCCGTGTGTCATACACGGTTGAGACACACACCTGTGTGCCAGGCCGTGTGAAAAAAAAATCACCTAAAAACAAGCTTTTTCAAAAC